>NW_010106126.1:5022-48162 GCF_000699245.1 Pterocles gutturalis | reverse complement strand
ATTCCTGCGGTGTATCCCACCTCACCATTCCTCACGTACAAATGCAGAGCCATATTTGTTTTACTCTTTGAAAAACAGTGCTTGCATAGCTCGAATGCCTTGAAATTCAAGGTAAAAGCAAATATTGGTGTGCTGGTTTTCATGAGCCCTGTTGTTAAACGGTTACGTATGACGTGGTTGGCAGAACATCAGCAGCTAAAGCAAATGCACTCACAGTTGCTTCTTTCTCTTCCTTGTTTGCACCATGCCAGCTCTTTCCTGCATGCTGCCTTTCAGCACAAATCTGGGCTGAGCAGCATTGTCCCCATCAATACGGTGGGGAACGGGACTAGGATTTATCCTCCTTGTTGCCTTTTTTTCTGCTTCCTGAATACTCCAGTGAGTTAATTGCTAGAAGAGAGAGAGGGCAGGGAAGAGCCATATGCAAAAGAGGAAAGGGATATTTTCAGCTGGACCAAGACAGACACAAGCTGTGAAGAGCAGTGATACGGAGACGCAACTTCTCAACCTTGAATGGGGAGCATTTCTGATAGGACCGTGAAACTGTGGGATCGGCTCGCCAAGCAGAGCTGAGAGGGCAGGTCCAGAGCTGTTAGGCGGGATGGCGTAAAGGCAAAACTTGCTGAACTTATAATGGATAATTTATGATGTAACCCTCGCAGAAATGGAGCCCCTCCATTTTGTGAAACAGAATGTCCTCTAGAAAATATTTGTGCTTAGCTAGTACACGCAGATTCATGGAAATTCTTTCAGGAGGGTTTGAGTCTAATAAAATGGGAATGTGTGACCTGGCCTGCACCATTATTTGCCCGGTTTTATCCTTTTATTATTATTTCCAAATGTGGAATTCTCATTCTTCTACAATTCCACAGGTGAAGCTAGGCCAAGAAAAAACAATGGTCTCCTGCAATTACAGGGAGCACCTATTAGGGCTATATTGAGGCTAGCCGCACAGGCCAGCATCCAGAATGGCACGTGTTCCCGGGGTGTTGTGGAAATGTCCCCACCAATGCCCAGGAGCCCAGTCCCTGCGTGAGAGAAGAGGCACTGGTGGGAGCGGTGGGACCCTGCGGGGTTGGGGGACATTTGCTCTCAGCCCTTCTCTGTGAGCAGATGGGTTGCCTCGGCCAAAAGAGCACAGAGTTTGGCTCCGATGTTCTGAGACGCAAGGGTTTACAGATGGTACCATCCCCTCTTCCAGGACATAAATCCTCTGGGATGGAGGTTGCGGCGTCTCTACGTGCTCATGTTGGAGTGTTGGTCCTTGCATGACGCAGAAGACAGAGCTCTTGTAAGCACGCTGCCAGCAAGCTCCAAGTCTTTTCTATTCTAATATTTACGATTTTACCTACCAAAAGAGCTCCTTTTAAAAAACATGAATGTTCCTACTTCTGTCTGCCAGATATTACAACTGGGAGGGCTGGGTCCTTCAAGTGTGTCCTTGTTTGTAGTAATAAAACCAAATTTAGACAGCAACGTGTAATATTTGCAAAGGGGTTTATGTTGGCTTTGTGGCACAGATGTGGTGGGTCCCCATGACTGGTGTTAACTGGTGGTCGGTGGGGCTCTGGGCTGCAGCAGAGCTGCTGCTAGCATGGCGTGGGGATGCTGTGGCTGTGGGATGAGGAGCAATCAGGATGAATGCAATGACTACTTCCCAGAATGTAAACAGCCTCGCAGCTTAATGGCTCTATTTACGTTGTCGGAGATCAGGAAACATACTTTGTTATTTTAGTCTGAATAAGCTCATGCAGATGGTAAGCAGAAGCAAGGTTTGGAGTTTCTGGTGTTCTCTGACAAGCCAGGTTGCACATGAGTGTGTTAACCTTGCCTTTGAAAAGTGCTTGATTTTTATCAGCTTGTTTACCAAACTGTCACAACAAGGCATAAAACCACAGAAGGCTCACATGCTGATATGAGAAATGTGCATGTTCTTGGTAGTGGAAGAGGAATAGGAGCTTTCTGCTCTCTGTTAAATGCAGTAACAAACCATTTTTTTTCTACAAACCGCAGAGCGAGCTGTTGAGCAGGGAGCGGTGGTGAGAGGAAGATGTTCCATGGGACAAATTGCTCTTCTCTCCCACCACCTCAAGCCTTTGCAGATGCGTGGGGTGGGATTTGTCAAGTTGCTTGAAAAAAAAGTCACTTGCACCATATCGTTTACCAGCGCCAGCAAGTCCCCTGTTCCCTCCCGACCGGAGGCTTCCGGTGCTGGTGGGCCGGCTCCCCATGAGCTGGTGTTGCGGCTGCAGGAGCCGAACGAGTTAAGCTGTGCTCACCGTTCCAAGTGGGAGTGAAGAGCCATTGCAAAATGTTTTTCCCCCCGTTGGCTCTGCGTGTTGTTTCAAAATTAAATTGGTTCTGGTTAGCAAACAAGAACAGGACAGCAAAATTAAATTTTCTGAGGAATGTTGTGAATCCAGTGTGAAAAATAAACCCCCAAATATTTTTTTTCCTCCTGCACTCTTTGGCTTGCCTTTGTCCCCTCTTTGCCTGCCATCTCTCCCTCTCTGCTCGCTCCATGGATGCGTCGGTGGGTGGTAAGGCTGGTGTCCTTATGCCGAGGTGCTGTGGTGAGCAGCAGTGGGAGTTAATGGGAGCTGGGACATCATGGCTTGGCCAATAAATTTATTTCTTTTTCCCTTCTACATATTGTCCCACATCTTCTTTTCTTGCTCCTTTGTTCTTGCTGTCCTCCCACCCCACGGTCTGCCTCAGGGACATTGTCACACTCACTCTGGCAGGTGAATGCTGTGCAGGTCCAGAGAGTACCTTGGATGTGAAGAGGACACAGTATTAATTTTAGAGGCAGAATTGGACCTATAAAGTGCAATTCAGTGTCACACAGATTACTACCGCCAGCCATCTGCAATGCTTCAGTCTCGCTGGAGTCCAGCACAGACTCTGCATTGGAGGAGCTACACCCACATAGGGCTCTGTGATGGACAATACAGATTTCTCCCTGTCTGCTTCCATCTTCCTTATTTATTTATTTATGTGCAGATGGAAAATCTATGACACAAATTGGCACTCCTTAGATTCTGTTCCTCTGGAAAGCTCCTGTAGTTCTTAAAAGCTTCTCCTCCATTTGGTCAGCCCTGCAGGCATTTGCTGTGCACTTCATAAGTCATTTCTCTAGTCATTGCTTCAGTATTTGTGTTGAGTCTTCTTGGATCTTTATTTATAATTTGGCACGAGTTTGTTCTGAGGGCTCAGCAGACTTGCTGTTTTGTGCGAACTAGGACATCTTGCTCTCAGACCTTTAGATGGGACAGCAGGTTACTCCAAGTTGAGTTTCATCATACTCGTGGTGCATGTGAAGCGCTGGGGCTATTGTTATTTACTGGCTTTTGCTATTGCTTTTATTTGGGAAGTAAGACTCCTGATGCCTTGTAATGCTTGGTGCACTGTGGCATCGATTCCTGGGGACTGGGAGAACACCCTGGGAGGTGTTACGGCATGGTTACCCTTCTTGCACTCTTCTCCAGGCATCTCCTCTTGGCCATTGCTGGAGATGGGAGGTCCTCCAGCATGGACAGCATGGGCTCACCTGAGTGGGGAAGATGGACAGGGTCAGACAATAGGTCTAAGAGAAGAATAACTGTCTCTGAGATGGCAGTATGGGTCTGCTGAAACTTGACCTCCAGGTAGCATGTGAGGATGGGCGCCTCGTCCCTGTGAGAAGCATTTTCTGGAGCAGGGCTGTGTGTTGGACCCCGTGACTGGAACAGGGCTGTGGCTGTCACAGGCAGCCAGGGAGCACTCCTCCCTCACCGTCAGACCATTAGAATAAATAAAACAGCTCCACTTACACTGGATGAAATCAAGTCTTCTGGATTGTGGCCTAAACACGGTCAATGGCTCCTCTGGGCCCTCAAGCTGCCAATAGCTTGCACCTCCTAGCGAATCTGTCCTTGGGAAGGAGCCATTAGAGGCTAAGGAAATTTTGCAGATATCCATCCTTTGTGAAGTGGGAAATCATCACTGATAGGACTTGCAGCACCTCTTGTGTCAAGGAATGGGATACACATGCTGATTAGAAACAAGCTTTTAGTCTAATGCCCCAGCCAATGCCCTCCTGAACTGTGGTTATCAGCAGCGTTGCTAAACCTCCTCCAGGGCACCATGGAGGCTGGTTTTCCCTTCTTCTCAGGCTCATGGTGATTAGATGGCACTTAGGTGAAGAGCCATCAGCAATCCAATGGGTTTTTCCAGGCCCCTCTGATAGTTACAGGCTGGTGTTGCATTTGTTCTCTCTGGACTTTGGTGTGCTGGGGTGCTAGTAAAGTTCACCAGAAGGAAATCACGATCAACTAGGGCCTGAAGCATCAGCTTGATAAACCTCTCCCTGCCACTTCTTCTAACACAAGTGCTGTATATGTGATTTCTTGATTGGATAGCCAAAAGACCTCTAGAAAGATGTAGTCACTTGTTCCTACACACATGCACAGAAAATATTTGATATTCCTCTCTAAATCACTGTAGATATCTACTTCATCACCATCAGTCTTTGATCACAAAGCTGTAGTGCTGCACAGCAGCACACCACCAGCAGCTCTGGTCAGCACTGGCACTGCGGTCAGGGCTGCTGGGAAGAGGCTAGGGCTGTCCGAGTTTGCAACTGCCTTCATCCTGGGCACCCTCCATCTCTCTCTGTTTTCTCTCCAGGAGGTGCTTCTGGTGCCTGACTTGTCCTCCTGGCGTCCAGCCCCTCACCCTGTTTGTCCCCTTGGTGCTGATACAGCCCAGGTCGGTGGTTGCAGACCTGGTTTGAGTGTTTATAATTTTATCCTATCATCTCTCTTTAAATGTGAATTGCTTATGATAAAGTTTCAGACTGAGGGCTTGAGGAGATGACCTGAAATCTGAGTGAGAATCTGTTGAGTCATTTCTGAGTGCTGTGAGCATAAATATATTTCCCAGTTCTGAAAGTGTAACTTTTATCAGCTGTACAATAACGCGCAACCAGCCTCATTTTGTGGGATCGGCCTTCCAATGTCCACAGCCCTCAGCAATAAATGGAGCAAGGCCATTGCTAAGCTGGAAAGTAAATTCTTTTGAAGCATTTCCTCCCAGGACAAGACCTAGTCTTTTCTTCCAATTGCTAACACCTTTCTTTCCACTCACAGCAAGCCTTGCAACCTTTCTCAGATACAGAAACTTTCCTGTTCTCTGCTGTCAAAAGCTTTCAGCCCTACTTTTTTTTGTCTCACTTTAATCTTCCCCAGCATGCCATGGTGTGTTCATCTGCTTTTCGGGGGGGCTCACCTTTTCCTGCACTTCCCTCTTCTAATGCTGCCCACATGGTTCCCATTTAATGAAGGTGGGAGCCAGTGGGCATAGCCCATATGCAATCTGAGGGGATGGGGTTCTCAGGTGAAGTTATTTAATTAGAGACTGCCATGCAATTTGGGGGGAATTTATTTTAATAAGTTTATTTAAATATTTTCCGTGCATTTATTTTTCAGTGGGGATTATGCCATATCCAGAAAGATAATGGTTTACTTAACCAGCCAGATACATTCGTTTAAACCCTGAGAAATTGTACTTCTTTACATCAACCTTTATCCCTGAGAATTGTCTCGGAAAGCTGTCTCCTCTGGCTGGGGGCAGAATCCCTTTCAGGGGCTTAACAGTGGTTATTTGTTTAGCTGAGTAAGTTTAAAAAACTGACAAGTACATTGCAAAAATCTCAGATCCCTCTCCCAGAAGGCAAGCCAATGACACCATTAGCTTAATCCAGCACCTCATATACTCAATTTTAATACGACTCTTTAGCTCCAGAATATGATGTATTTTCAGTTGAAGGATTTGTGTTCCAGTAGTAAGAGGGGGAAAGGAGGGAGGGTGGGCAGTGCTGTAGGTCACTCAGCAGTTGGGTACACAGATGTATTAAAAAACGTGCAGAGGGTCTCTCTGGAAAAGAGCTAACATCTGACATCTAAATCCATTCTTTGAGTGGAGTAACTCACAGCAGAGCCTCTTGCTGCATGTTTAACTGAGTCCTGTATACCACGACTGCTCTCATCTGCCTCTTCTGCCTACGTGGCTCCCTGCATTTTTGACAGCCACCTCTAGGCTTGATACAATTAATGGATGATATTTGGAGCTACTGTCCTGGCAGGCTGTGCAAGCACCCCTCTCCATCTCCACAGCGACCGAGAATGTGCTAACTAATGCGGAGGAGTTGTGCTGGCAGCAGTGGCTGCGGAGCAACTGTTGTGAAATTTAACATCCATCCCATCCAAGTCCATATATCTGCAGTGTTGATCTCCAGGGCTGGGCTGGCTTTGCGTTGTTCTCCAGGAAAATAAAGAGGTATAGATCTCCTACGGAGTTCACCTGAGCTGCTTTAGGTGCTTGCTTTGCAAGGAGTTGTGCCTGTTCTTCCCTGCTCACCTTAAAAGCATAAAGAACCAGTAGTTCAGATGATGCTATCTCCACTGCAGTACAGCTGGATGAGATACATTCCCCGAAATGCTGGCAAGGAGTGAGAGGAAGCGGAGGGTATTGGGGAAAATGCATCTGCGTCCAAGGGAGTAAAGCAATAGCTACAGTCCAAATGTATCGGGAGTAAAACCACCTCAGCTGAGTGCAGCATTGTTGCAAGAGGGCATGCTGATACTGGCAAAATTCTGTGTGAAAATGCAGAAAGGGTATTCATTGAATACATATGAATCTTCCGTGTTTGACAAAATTATCTAACACAGATTTTGTAGTGATAACTGAGCATTTTTGTAGTTTAGGTTTCCAAAGTGGTCTTTCATCTGTTCCTTCTCTCTTCAGGTCTGCTTCTGTTCCACACTTAAAATTAATGTAATTAACAGTCATGTGACAGTTAATTTTTTCAATTAAAACTAAAGCAAAGAGCTCTCTCTTTGTCAATACTTTTTGTTACTCTTTTGCACTGAGTTATGGGTTGATATTTTCCTCTTTCTTCCTGTTACTTGTATGTATTTGCAGGGTATTTTCCTGCTGTTCTTTCTGCTGCTCTCTCCCCTGGACCCACAGCACAGCTGTTGTCTCTCCATGTCTCACTGGTTGGGAAATGCTGTCTTAAACTCCCTTCCCCAGAGATCCTCTTGACCTGTGCCCTGAATTTGTTCAAATTGCTTTTTTTGAAATACATTATCTTTAATCCATCGTTCTTGTTCCTTTACTGCCTTAAATTGCTGAACTTTATGGTTTTGTAACCACTTGCACTCATATTTACTTCCAGTTTTGGACTATTAATCAACTTTCTGTATCAATAATATCCAAGTAATAAACATCCCCTCCCCTACTACTTTCCCTTCTCCAGAACAACTTTTCCCCACTCATTCCAGCAGCTTAGTGTGCCTGGGACCTGCCCTGCTCTGTGTTTAGCAGATGCTGGGGTTATTAACATTACCTGCTCCTACCAATTATTTGTTTCCTTCAGTCAGATGCTCAAAAAGTCCTCATCTGTGTCCTCTTTCTGATTAATGGAGCTATGTGGGACATCTCCTGTACTTCTTGTCTCTTTCTCTGTCCCTGGGGACATGTACAGAGTCTGTTTCTCACCTCTTCTTGAACCCTGAAGTATTATTCATACAAAACCTCTGCTTCGTATTTCATTCTTCTTTTTCCTAAATGTGTCTTTTCATATCAGTATTCCCCTCCAATTATGTCTTTCCATGAAGCATGTGTGAGGCTAAGTGCTGCAGTTGTAAATGAGGGCTTTAAAGTCTTCTTGTTTATTCCCTGTTCTCCTGGCATTTATGTGCAGGCATATAAGATGATCAGCAGGCTGCCCTGTTGTTCTCGCTCAGAGTTTTTCTCTGAGCCTACTGCAATTTCTCTTTCCTTTAGCTATATCCCAAGCCTTCAGCTGGTTTTAGTGCACTCACTAGCTTTTGTGAGTGGCTCCCTTCAGACCTTGTTTCCAATCTCCTCACTAGGTTAGAAAGGTACCAACCATCTTTACCCAGGCGCTACTTTTTCCAGCATCCTCTCTCTGCAGAAGACTGGCTCGCTGGGGCAGCAGCAGGCACTCAAGCACAGCTCTGCTTGAGTAGTGCAGAGGTGTAGGAGTCTGAGCAGGCCTGTTCTCCCTCAACACATCAATAGCATTTTGTGAGATCCTGAATGTCAGCGGTTTGTTGACATGACTTGGTAAGACTTGTGGGACCGCTGAGCTACAGAGTTGGTTGGAAGCTTGGAAGAGCTTGCAGTACCATGAAGATACTGAAGACCTGCAACAAATGCTGCTTAATGAAAGTGTATTTAGAGCAGGCTTGATCTTAATCTTGAGCTATCCAGAAGAAACAAAAGCCTAGCAGGCAGGGGTATAGCAAGATCCAGTCACTAGAAGACCAAAACAGGTAGGTTTGGACTAGAAGCCTGGTGCCTATTTTGACATAAAATAACTGCAGCATTTTACAGGGAGAGAGGCTGATTTCCATACTTGCAGCAAATTTTAAGCCAGTGGTGGATACCTTTACAAAAGATTTGATCTGTTCTGCTGAGGGTTTGATTCCTGGACTCCTTGTGTGCGTCCCGGGCTGCGTGGTGCAGGACATCAGGCTAATGACGCTGGCCTTTTCCAGCCATTCGTCTGTGCCTCCAAAATCGGGTTCTGACTCCACCCTGTGTGCTTTGGTACAAGATTCCCCCAAAGATTAGCTGGGGAGAGTTCCTGCCAAACCGGGTCCCTCCAGCTGAGCCGTATCTACGAGCCCAGAGGAGCAGGAAGAGACAGGGCCAGTTCCTTCAAATATTTTACAGATTAAGACCAGGGTCTGGGATCTGTGGGAAGTTGGAGGAGTTCACAGACCCCAGCGGGTTATGGTCCTTGCTGCAGCGCTAGCCGTCTGCGCCAATAATTGCTGCCTTCCTCATTCGCCTAGCTTGCTCGTTCGCTACCGCGTTCAAATGCAATGACACTCGGCAATGTGGACAAGCCCTCTGACATTATTTGAGTGCAGCTGGAGGCATCTACTTTAGCCTTGAAAATGCCTCTTTCTTGGCAGGGCTTTGTGTTTATTATAATGCTGTCTGTAATGTGCAAAAGTACATTTCTTTTTTAACTTCCTTCTTTATGTACTAAAGAGTGTGGTTTTAATTAAGGATTTCAGATTGAAACATTTCCGGTTTTATGCGTTGTTTTTTGGTTAGTGGTTTCTTTTTTTTTTTATGGACAGTTTTCAGTTAAAATGTTTTAGAGTTTTGAAAAATACCAGATGCCCAACTCACAAAGTGTGTGAAGAACCCTAGTCACTCCCTCTTCCTCTCAAGGAAATCAGCTGCTCCGCTGAGTGGGAACAGCCAGGGACAGAGGATGGCTAGAATGGAGTCAGGAGGCAGGAGAGGATGGGCCGGGACTGGGATCGCTGGTTTTCAGCGGCGCACCATGGCTGCAGCTTCTCGCACAATAGGAAACATTGACTCATACTCATAAAATGAAGCACCTAATTTTTTTGTTGATTCTGGGTTTACCCCCCAAATAACTAGGGAGGGTAGGAGGAGATGGGAAGATCCCTCCCTAATGGCAGAACATCTCTGTTGCAGTGCCGGTAAGGGGCGTCAGGCGTGCCCCTGCCCTCCCTGGCCACCGCCCGCAGCCCCCACCCATGGGGAAGTGAGGCCAACCCACACAGCTTGTAAAGTAAAACGGTTGGTTTTTAACTGCCATTAAAAGGAAAAATAAAAACAAACCAGATTTTAGCTCTCCTGGTAGTAGAACAGCTTAAAAATGTCCTATAAAGACACCCAAAATTGTTGAAAACAGCAGGCAAGGAAAATTGTGTTAAAACCAGGTTTCTCGAGCCAGTCCCATGATTTTTGGGAGTTTGACTCATGATTTTTGAATGTTGGGGTTTGGCAATGCTAGAATCGTCAGTTTGAGTTTGTTCCCAACGTGGTATTTCAGTTTCCTAGCATGACTGATCAGTGTCACTCTCCCCAAGAGCAGCAAGACCCGGTGGGCAGGAGGTAGGGAGGTTCGGTACAAGGCTCTGCTTCTTCTGCAGCTCCCGGGATGCTGTCAGGTGGTTCTGGCTTGCATCCCTCCGCAAGGCTCTTCTGAATCAAGCTGCGTGTCTGCCGCATGATGGCTGTTCAGGCAGCAAAAATGGAGTATGTGAGCTGCCAGCCGGGCTGAAGAGAATGGGTGAACTGGACACACAGCTTACCTGGGTTAAGCGTTTTACTGGGATTAAATGAACATGTTAAAAATGTGCTTCATACCTGTACATCTTTCATTCCAGTTTAGCCACACAGCATGTGCACAGGGTGTTGCTCAGCCCATGCTGATCACTTTTTGCAGGAAAGTGCTGAAAACATCCATCCTCTTCCTGCAGTGTTAGCGCTTCAGGTGCTGTTGAGAAAAAATATTTAGAAAGAAAACCTCTGCCTTGCAACTGTGGCACCTTGAAAGAATGTGGATGCAGCTTGCCTGAGCAGCAAGCAATGAACAGGGGAGCGGGTCCCTGTGATGGCTGCTGTTGTCTGCTCTGCCGCAGGAAGGAGAAGGTGGGCATGGGGACAGGCACAGTACCTGTGCTAGTGTCCTCTCGCTCTGCCTGGAGTTACAGTGTACGGCTGTACAGCAAGCTACAGAGTTATACATACCTGTGTGGGTCTGGGCTGCACAGGGTTTCCCATGCCTGGGAGGTGAGACTGAGTCACAGGAGGAGATCCCCTTCCATGTGGCAGCCTTGGCCAGGAAGCAGCAGTACATGGGGACCAAGTCACATCTCCTCCCTGGCAGCACAGAAATTGCTCATGTTTGCACTTCAAGCCAGCTTTAACCAGTATAAATCACCATGCCCCCCCCCACCCGTGGGTAGTGCTCTGCAGCTGCCCAGGTGCCCCTGCCTCAAAGCTCCCCATTCCCGCCATGATCCCCAGCCCCGTCCTCCCTGTGAGGCAGCTGAGGAGGGTGTTCAGTCCTCCCATCAGCCATCCCCATCCGTCTCCAGCTGCTTGCCTATTTGGGAGCTCATAGATCGCCTAGTGCTTGAAGAGCTGACCACTTCTTGCCTATTTGGGAATGCTTTTAAATTGTTCCAGAAACTGCTGTTTGTTGATAAATCAGGGCGATTGTGGAGAAGTGTTTTAGCTAAACTGTGTAAAAGAAGGAATGAGCTGCAGCGCAGCACTGCCAGCTGTCATTGGCTTTAGAAACACACATCATAGATTTTGTTGCTTTTCAGACAGCTGAGCTTATAGCTGTTCTTATAGCCATATAAAACAGTCATTCTGTCAGCAAACGGTCTGGCAGCGGAGCTGGGTTATATCTGCAGCCGTGTTCCCAAGCCCGGCAGGTTTGCTCCCTCCACGTGTGTAGGTAAAGCCCAGAGGAAGGCAGCTTTGTAGCTCAAGCTGTAACCTGTCCCCAGCATTGTAACTTTGCACTGGGTAAGGGGCAAATCGCTGGGCTGTGCCCACTGCCCATACAGGGGATAGTGCTGACAGGGCTTGTCTTTAGCACCCTGGTAGTTAGGAGTGGGTAGTTGCTGCCCTGAGAGGGTGTTTTGGGAGGTTTATCCCAAGTCTGCAGTTGCTGCTCAAGAGTCTGGCTGCTTTACAAACTACAGCTTGAATCAGAGCTCACAGCGATCAGGCCCTGTCCTCTGTGGTCTGTCCTATTCAGACTTTGGAGCTAAAGCCGAGAGCCCCAGGGACCACGATTAGATTTTAAAGGATTTCCTCAAGGGAAGGGAGATATTGCCGATTTATCAAATGTGAAACTTTTCATGGGAGCAATATCGCTTTCAATAGAACCACATCTAGGAAGGGTCTCCTACGTAACAGACCAAGTTTAAATGCCCAGTCAAAGTAGTATTCGGATATTTAATATGCATTTTATTTGTATTCCTTTATACAAAGTACAATGACTTAAAGCACATGAGCCTCGCTGCGTCAGGAGGCTACTCCACGAGTGAGCTCTGAGAGTGGGAGTGAGTTACTGCTGCACACGCTGTTTCGCACCAATCCCTTGTGCAAGCTCTGTCAGTGAGAAGCAGCTGCAGTGCAGGTTATTGCTGTCTCTCAGTAGGATGAGCTGCCTCCTGTAGAGGCCCTGAGGATGCCCAGCGGTGCAGGCTCTGTGGAGCAGTGAGGATGCTGATGAGCGGTACCTGTGTTTTCTCTGGAGCAGTTTCCATGGATCAAGCCCAGGGATCTGGAGTGGCCAACAAGGTGCGCAAGGGCAGGTGGTGCTCACAGTCATGTTTTCTCCTGCTGGGTTCTTCTGCTCTGCTCAGACCTGTAGCCCTCTCCCCGCCCATCTCCATTTTCCTCTGAAACTTAGAAGATGCTGGATTCATCCTGATCCAAAAGGGAAAATATCTTAAGAAGAAGGCAGCTTTCTTAGCTGTAATGTGATCTTGTTCCTTCCCAGGCACCAGGCTGGAACAGAGGGTTTGGAAATTGCCCCTCTGGCCATTATCTGAGCTTTACAGCATTTGGAGATCGAACCCAGATCTCGCATCTCTTCTGAAGCTCCATGTGAATTTACACTTGTTCCTAGAAACCATTGCTGTCCTGTGAGCGCTTTACCACACAAGGGTTGAAAACAGAGCTATTCTGCCCATTTGAGCTCTTTTTTTGCATGAAGGCAGAGCTCAGGGCTCATTCCTTTTTCTCACCATCTGAGGATCAATCCTGATCCTGACTGTTATCCGACCTCGATACCATTTACACACTGAACCCAATGCCTATGGCTTTTATCTGAGCCCTTACAGCATTTGGAAGCGGGCCATGCCCCTTGTCTGGTATCAAAAGCATTATATTAATTTGGGATTCATTCCACAAAATGAGGCTGTCAGCCAGACTCCTTAGCAATTGGATATTGAACCCAGACCTCGTGGTTGTCTTCCAAGTTATATGCCAGCTGGGAACTCAGCCCACAGTCCATGGCTGCCAGCCAAGCTCCTTATTGGCGAGAGATTGACACCAAGCCCCCAGACTGCTATTTCTGTATGGTGGTGTTAAGGGCTAAACCTAGCTCACGTGGTCAGCATAATCACCTCTCCATTGGCAGCGAAACGAAAAATCTAGTTAAAGACTTGAATGAATATTGAGGGTTGATGTTCAGCTGCCTAAAGACCAGGGATGATCACAACAATTCCCTTGGAACAAGGCCCCCTTGATACTCCGAGGGGAATAGCCCCAGATCCCCCATCTGTCATCCAGCTGGATATAAAATCCAGGTTCTCTTTAACACACGGCGCGCAGCGTTTCTTTACTGGCTGGCAGTATTAAAGCCAGTTCCTCCAACTTTCAGGTATTCTTCAGATGGGATTAAACTAGATCCCTTTTCTGTAGCACCATTAGGCTCTGCCAAAGCACTTCTTGTCACTCAGAGCAGACCTCCAACACTGCACCTTGCCTTGGGAAGAGCTTCCCACGTGCAGCACACCCCTAGACTTTGCTCCCCTGTAAGGAAGCCCGGGAGGTAAATGAGAGCAAGGGACAGCTCTGCACACCTCTGTCCTCTTTGGGGGAAATCAGGAACATGACCAGGTAGAGGGAGCATTTCAGGTGAAACGTGTGTCTGAGGCAAGCAAACTTTTCCCTCCTGCCAGTAATTTTGCCTGGGAATTCTTCAGCATCTGCACAGTGTGGTTTTACTGCATAGCAAAATGCTTCAGAAGACTGAATTAAAACCAAACAGCTTCCCAGCTGCAATGGCCATCATTAGAACGCAATTTCCAGCAACTGTGTGGCTTTCTTGGTAGCCTCAAAATCTTTAAAATTCTCTTTAGACAGCAACTTTGAAGGAATGGCTTAGCATGCAGCTAGGAGAATCTTCCCATGATCCAGTGGATCAAGCTGGATGTTATAGCGCATACGGACAGTGTGGGATGTTGTTTCTCCTCTGAATCTGCAGTAATGGTGAAGGCTACTCTTTGGTGCTCGAACTGTGCAAATTGTGGATCAGTGGTTCTGATTTCATCCTACCGTGACTGGGGATGGAGTCTGTCGGAAGACTTCAAGCCAGTTTTGCGGACCTGTCCCATGGGTCTGAAGTTACTCTGCCTGTTGCATATCTTCTGATTCATATTTATTCGCTAAGGAAACATTAAGTCCTTGCCACACACATGTGGTTTTATGAGGATTTTCAGCCCAAGAGAGCCAGTGCAAATGGGATTCAGCTGACTATGGTGGCAATTTGTTTGTAAATACATTTTCCATGTGCCCACTTGTTCTTCTATAAGCAGGAGTACCTTTCTTTTTACATGTGCCCACTTGTTCTTCTGTAAGCAGGAATACCTTTCTTTTTCCATTCACCACTCAGCCATCTTACTCATCTCTGAACAGTCTGTACTGCCCTCCCTGTAAAGTGCTTTTTGGGCTTCTCTTTGCTCTTTCCCGGGTCTTTCCCAGCACCTTCCGTCCGCTATCTCCTGTGGGGTGCTCGAGGGGCAGCGGATGCTGCTGACTTTGGTGCTGGCACCAGGAGCTGTTTGCAGGGATGCTCCAGGCATTGCTCAGAATTTATGGGGAATGCAGAGTTGAACAATACCCATGATGAGTTGAAACAGTTATTTCTAGAACTGCATTTCTTTACTTCATCAGCAGAAGGGTTCATCTGTTGTGCATTTGCTTGGTCTCTCAGCTAACCTGCAGATTTGGGGAGCACGGTGTGTGCTTCCCACTTGGTGCTCAGCTCTTGCCCCCTCCTCCTCAGCGCTGGCACACACCGTACATGCAAGAGGCAGATGTGGTGAATAGTTGGAATAGGAGGAGAACAGGCTCTTTTTTCCTGTCCTCCTGGTTGACTTCCCAGAGTTAAGAAAGCCCCCAGCACACTGTGCCATGGCCCACCGCAGCTCAGCCCACTGGCTGATATCAACCTCTGTCTCAGCATGCACATGAATTTCCACTCTTCATGCTAAACCCTGCCAAAGCAAAATTCTTGAAGCAGAATAAAAAATGTGGAGGACTTTCAAACCCAGAGATTACTGAACTGTCCCTCTTACCAAATGGCAGTCAATACTGTGTTCTTTATCAAGTCTCTAGTATAACATTTAATTCAGTAACTGCAATGGAAAGTCTTTCCAATTATTTTAAACTGACAGAGACATTTTAATGTGCCTCAGATTCTGTGTTGGTATGCCACAGAGTTAAGTGCCATCCATCTTTCAGAGAGCTTTAAATTTAGCCTTGTATAAAAAAGAGAAAAATAGGAAAGAACCGCAAAGGACGTACTTGTCCCCTGAACCTTGCCACCATTTGTGGCCTCAGACACCTTCTACTGCATTTTGAAATTGTTTGTTTCCGTCTGTGCAGGGTGAGAGATCCATGCAAACAGACAAAATCTTTCATTCCTGTGCAGAGCTTCAACTGAGGGCAGGATTGTGAGCAGATCTTCACTGCCGGCCACTTGGCCATGCATCGTAGGGCAGTATTCACTCTCCAGGTGTGTCCAAAACTCCACAACCAAGGATGAAGGTTGAGAATTCACAAATATCTTCTGATTTCTTTTTTTTGTGTCAGAGCCATGGGGCCTTCATCTCTGTCTACCAACTCCTGTTACTCCCAAACCCACCGAGGCAGCTGCCTGTCCCTGCTGAGACCTGACAGCATGGCACTGTCCCGGACACGAGGGAATGGAGCACGTGGCTTTGCTGCCTTGGTTAGCTCCGCTCCAACTACAGGAGCATTAGTTAGTGGCAGAAGCTGACTCTCAGCATCCTTGCACCACTCCCCACCCCCCCACCACCTTTTTTTCTTCTTTTTTTTTGCTTTATTCATTCTCCCTGAGCTCAATGGCACGTGAGTGCGCAGCATGTGCATCTCTGCACTGGGTGGAGGGGGAGAAGGGGCAGGGAGAATGTCTTAAAAATCCAGTTCTGCTCTATTAAGATTCATTCTGGTATGACAATGGCTTTTTCTATTGAAGTGCTTTGTGAAAGCCTCGCCTAATGATCTGTTAGCTGGGGAAAGGTTAAATTCCTGGAAGACTTTCTGTGTTTGATGAAGAAAAAACAATGCAATTATCCAGAATTCAAAGTGAGTTTTAGCCAGCTGTTAATAATACTGTGATTCTTCATGTTCTCATTACTCAGAAGTAATGTGGCCATCCCTAGTCATGGCAGTAAAATATTTATAGCATTCTCTTTTGGCCCTGTTTGTACTTACAGAGGGCTGGACATTACTCAAGGTCTTCTAAATATGCTTGTTTTTGTGCTTTAGCCATCTATGACAGTACTCTTTTCATCTACCTGTCTGCAACAGTGATGTCCAGTTCAAGGTGGTCATATCAGGAAGGGTCAGACATGCCGTTTAACCACTAACGGCTGGGCATCTTGTGAGAGGCTCTGCTAGAGTCACTGGAGAGACTGGTGCTTCGAGATTCACACCATCCTGTGACAGCTGCCAAGGATGAAGGAGATGAGTGGGCTTGATACCTGACTGATAGCTCAAACAGGGTGGGATGCAACTTACCCCAAGAGTGCCCACATTAACGATCTGTTTCTATGCAGAGATAGGTTTATGAGTGGTTTTCTGCTCCTTGCACCCTCGTTGCAGTCTGCAGGATGGTTTGTGTGTTGGGACATCTGTGTGTTTCTCCTAGCTCTCTCCCCTGATTGCTGAGGTTTCCAGCTCAGAAAGTCATGGCAGAACATGAAATACACGTGGCATCTCTGTGTCCAGGCGCATGGAAACAAAATAAGTGTCATGGGGAAAATAAAATTTCACAGTGGCAGGCTCTGCACTGGGATAAACAGACGGCTTGTTTCCTCTGGTGGATGCATGGAAAATCAATTCCCACTCCTCTGCAGAGGCTCCTAAACATGAACTAAATCCTCTCCTTTAGTACTTAAGAACTACAACTGTTTTGTACTAGCAAAAAGGTTTCATTACTAGCAGGGGAACTGCAGGTAACACCTTTTTGCTGTCTTGATATTGTCATTTAGTTGGTATCTATTTTACCCTCTTTATAGGAGTCTCATTTCAAGTGCAGTTTTTTTTCCTGGACATCTGAAGTAAATGAGTATTAAGTAACTGTGTCTGTCTCTAATTCACTAAGCATCCAGAAAAACAGCTAATGTGCCTGAACCAGTGGGATGAATACATTAGATTAATCTAATTCAACTACTTTTCACTCAATGAAGCAGTAGCATTTAGAAAAACATTGTGAAAGGGATTAGGAATATCTTTTCCACATTTTTCCTTTCTTCTCCTTTCTATGGCTTTGCTGTGTTCCATTAAATGTTAGCTATTCAGTTAGCTTATTTTCCTTGACCCTACTTAAAACATTGCTTTTCAAATAAGTCTATTCTTCTCAGACCTCAGAGCTGGCTCTATATTCATCAAGGCTTTCAGTGACCAGGAAAGGGAACAGAATAAGCGCAGATGTACAGGTGATCCCCACCAGAGTGAGCAGCCCCCGGCTGTCACCGTCTCACTTGCACCTTGTCTGGGCAGTGTGGGTACAGGGAGTCTCAGAGCGTCAACCCTGCGCTTAGAGCAATTCCCCGAGCATGTGGTTGCCTCCTCTCCACCTCCTTCAGCTCTCTTGGCCATGGTGGTGCATGCTGTCACCTTAGTGCCATAGCACGTCTCATGTATGTATCCTCAGCTCCTTTATAACCTTCTTTACTGGAAGTGTATAAAAAGACTCAGAGCAGGCTGCCTGGACCCTGCAGTTTAACAGCAAATTACTGGTAGCTGCTCTGGTGTGCGTATTTCCCACTGCAGATCAGGGTTACCTCACTTTCTGGAGAGAGCATCATGTGCAATCGTGTCAAAAGCCTTAAAAACCATCAAAGTATAAGACCTAAATGGCTGCTCTGCTGCCCACAAGCCCTGCTCTCCTGTCAGTAGATTGCTTCAGTGTGATTTGTTCTTGACACATTCCTGTGGCTGCTGATCATCTCCTTATATTTTGTAAGTGCTGACAAGCAGCTTGATTATTTGTCCAAGTATTTTTCTGGGACCTGAAGCTGGTCTGCCTACCCTGTAATTGCCCAGCACCTCCTTCCCCTCCTGTGAAAGCGGAGCCCTCACTCTGCCCTCCCCAGCCCTCTGGAACCTCCCTGTCCCCGGTGGCTCCTCACAGCTAAGTGGTTGCACCTCCAAGGGTGCTTCAGGAAGCTCCCTGAGTGTCCTGGGATGCAGTTCAACAGGCAAGGATGATTGAAAATACCACCGTCATCTAACTACTCTCTAACCAAATCTCCTCTCACTGTCACATGAGTTTGCATCCTGCTAACACTGGCATTAGCTTTGTCAAGCATTTGATTGCTTTTGAGTTTTTAGGGAAGACTGAAGCAAAAAAGGCATTAAGCATTTTGGCTCTCCCAGAAACACCCTGTGCTAATGTCACTCCTCCCTGAATCAGCTCTTGCTTTGGTCTCTCCTTCTGCTGCTGGCTGGTGCCCCGCTGCCCATCAAGGCCACAGTACGGCAGGCGAGATGCCAGCTGGGGAGCTTTGGGAGCTTTGGGGCCAGCAGGTAGGACACGAATCCTGCAAAGACCCCAGCACCTCAGCAGGGCCACCCCAGCAGCGGGGCTCAGCTGTGCTGTCTGCAGGCAGGGAGCCCTCCTCGCCCCCCCAGCTCCAGTGGTGGCACGAAGCTCCTCTCGTTGAGTGCAGAGCGGAGGTTACCTAGGCGCATGGTGTGTGTCTTGGAGGCTCAACTTGGTTATTGCTGGGGCTTGGTTACGGCACAAGGGGCTGTGGGGGTGTGCAGCAGAGGTGGCCGGGAGCTGGCAGCCCTGGGGTGGCAATTTCCTCCTCTGCAACTCAGGCCCTGCAGGGATCTGCGCTGAAAGAGATGCAGGGCAGGATAAGCACAGGAAAGGCTGAACTTTCCTTGCCAAGAGCAGATGAAAAGAGATCTTATGAAGTCACCTGTCTCTGGTAATGTGGCCCCTAGCTCTGACACAGTGGTGGAGGGCATCCAAGTTTCATGCTGGAAAGAGATGAGCCCACACCTGGAATCCTATCCCGGTTTCAAAGGTCAGGTGCATTTCTGTGGTTACAGATGTCGTGGTGATGGCATTTGACCCTGGCTCATCCTACACAGAAAGCAAGGTCTGATGGACAGCAGGATCATTTGAACCTTCCTGGACTTAGCTTTCATTTGAATTACAAACTGTTTTTTGTTTCTTCCCAGCCAGGTCTCTAGACAAACTCTATAACTTTGCTGACTGCTCTGGCCTTCACCTGATCTTTGCACTGAATGCTTTGCGCCGAAATCCCAACAACTCCTGGAACAGCTCCAACGCCCTCAGCCTGCTGAAGTACAGCGCCAGCAAGAAATACAACATCTCCTGGGAGCTGGGCAATGGTGAGTGTGGGAACAGGAGAGCCACGGGAATGGATCTCACTGTTGCAGAAAGGTATTCCCTTTTGGAAGAGGATATTTGCAGATCCCAGGGTGTTTTGACAATGTAGTTTTAGAGGGATTTAAAGGCACCTGCTGTAAGGCAGCACCATCTCTAAGACAGACCTGGCATGTGTTAGCCCCTTAGCTGGATGTTTCCATCAGTTGGTATTAAGCACATGAGATATTTCTGCTCCGGCTGCTGGGCACAGCTGGTCCTGGGGTGGCCAGAGCAGCAGCTGTATGGACTTGTATGGCGGCTGCAGTGCCGGGGGCATGGGGGACCCTACGGAGACAGGAGCATGACAGCAAGGTGTGGGTCCTTCACTCAGCACACAGCCAAAGGGGCACGGGAGGAGATGCTGGCACAGGAGAGCAAGTGATGGCCCTCATCCAGTCCTCAGAGGCTCCTTCTACTGCTCTGCAGAGCAGGCAGGCAGCTTTGTGGAGCTCAAGCTGTGCGACAGCATGAGCTGTGTCTCTCTCCGGAAGCGCAGATGAAGGAGCGGAGCTGGCAAGCCTTGCTTCTCTATTTTTATTTTCCCAGAGCCCAATAACTATCGGACCTTAATCGGCCGCTCAGTGAACGGCAGCCAGCTGGGGAAGGACTACATCCAGCTGAGAAGCCTGCTGCAGCTTATCCGCACTTATTCCAGAGCAAACCTCTATGGGCCCAACATTGGGAGGCCCAGAAAGAATGTCATCGCTCTTCTGGAAGGGTAAGTGATGTTGCTTTGATCGAGAAGAGATCAGAAGCTCCTCCTGAGGCTGATGCCCTTTACAGCAGGTAGACTTGCTCTTTGGCTTCCTGATGTCCAACAGCTGCCAGGACAGCGAGGCTCTGTGTGGCTCAGGCCCTGCTGTAGCAGGGGCTTGGGGACATGGTCATCTGTGCTGCTAAACTTCTGCAGAAGTCCCTGGTGGGATTTTGGGCTGGGCTGATTAATGCACTCCCAAGTATTCCCAGCGTTTCCCAATTATAAGCAGACCAAGGTGCCCACCTTGTTGGGATGTGAAGATAACACAGTGGTGTGGATGCTGGTTCCTGCATGCCTATGGGCTGCAGGGCCAGGAGGTGGGTCCTGGCACCACTTAACCAGTGCACATATTGTCTCAGAGTCCTCCTGGACAAATGGCTTTGCTCTTCCCATTTGTTGACTTCTTCTCCTGTCCTTTCTCCCTGTGTGCAGAGGAAGAACCTGTAGCAGCTTCATTCACTGGCCAAGCCCTCTGCTCCCTCCTAGGAGAACTGGCATGTCTCTAGTTTGGGGAGGCCAGAGGTGGAGAAGGAATCGTGACAGTGAGGGACGCAGACACCTGGAGGTGACATCCGACAGCTACAGGAACCAGGGAGGTGTGGGAGCCTGCTGGCATCAGGAGTTGGGACTGTGTGTCTCAAAGACCATGCAGCAGAGGGGAAATTCCCTGCAGGACTGTAAACAGAAACTCCAGTGCAGAGGGCTGGGCAGGGGGAGGTGTGGAAGGGACTCTGCTGGGAGCAAAGCTGGGTCTAGCATTCATTAACATCTGCATGAATGATCTGGCAGAAACAATAAACAGCACACTGGTGCAGTCCCCAGCGAGGCAAGGAGGGAGCCAGGGCCAGATTCTCAGCTCTGCTGCAGCAGCGCAAAGAGACCATAAAGCTGGTTGAACCAGCTGTGACGCCAGCATCCCTCTCACTGCTGAAAAGCGGGGGAGCAGCCCCTGTGCCCACACCATGCTGCTGCTGATGCCACATGAGTGCATCGCTTGCTGGAGCCCCCGTGGTCAGCACGGCGTAGTGAGAGCGGTGCAAGGGGAGCTACAAAATGCTGTAGTAGCCTTGAGCAGCAGGAAATCTATTATCGCCGGGAGGAGCAGGCTGAGTAAGGAAAACAACAGGGAGGAGAGCCAAGAAGCTCTTAGAGAAAGGGAAGTCCTACTGCTGCGATTGCCCTTCGTGTGCCGCAGCCGGGTCCCAGGGAAGAGGGGTCAGAAGAGCCGAGTTGCACAGCCAGGGTAGTCCGGCAGCTCTGTGCTGCTGGAGCTGCGCTCTGACTGACAGCAACCCTGGGAACGAGGCTGTAGCATGCAATCTGATGGAGAGGATGGCAGAAACACCATCTCGAATTAAAGGGAAGATATAAAGGGTAAGAGCTAGGGTTTGAACAGCCCTGGTGATGGGCTGGTGGGGACTCTCCAGACACCAGCACTGGTCTGAACGAGCTGTAACAAGCGTGCCTGCTATCCAAGCTATATGCTGTTTCTCCACTGCCATTCCTGCCTGTCAGGGTGACGCTGGCCACAGGCGGTCAAAGTGATTTCTCTCTCCCATGGAGAAGCCTCATGTCCCACGCTCCAAACCCTGATGTCTGCAGCTCATTGCGAGCGACACGTGCCTACATGGCCTTACAGCCCGCGGGGTCCTGTGAGAAAAGAGCTGCTTGTCTTTCCACACAAAGACCTCATTACTACCAGGCAGGGCGTAAAGAGGAGGAACAAGTCTGATTACACAAAGACAAAGGGCTAAACACTCGTTTGCGGTATTTGGAAATGGAGTTGCAAAAGGATGAACAAATAAACCCCAGTGCCTAAGCTGCCTGACAGCCTGAGCTTTATTCCCAGCAGCCCCCTGATGTCTCTTCAGTGCTACAGAGAGCTCTGCCTTCTGCAGGAGCATTGCAGAACTGGTTGGTGGGATGTGGCTCAGCAGGTGCCTGGGGCTGTCATGGCCAGGACATGCCTCCGGGGATCCTGAATGAGCCCCACACGGCCAGCAAGCAGGAGGGAGGAGAAGGAATTTAGGAAGGTGCTGTCAACAGCAAGCCTGCTGCCTGCCTTGCTAGACCACCATGAGTGGTCTACATAGTGCTCACAGCAGGATGGAGGCTCCAGAGCAAATAAAGTGTGTGCAGTTAATAGTCCTGATAATGGAAAATCTGCAAAGTTTTCTCATATTTCAAAAAGCATGATGAACGGCAGAAGTCAACCAGGTAGGAGGAGATATGCCAAGTGGAAGATTATTATTCAAGTGTTAAGTAAGGCTGGGGGGTAGACATGAGACACCCCAGAGCAGAAGACAGGATGGGTGGATTAGTCTGCCAGGCAAGCAGTGCCCTCTTACACAAAGCGAAGGAGCACATTTTGGTGGGGGAAATAATGGCAATGAGCTGAAGTGGGAGAGGAGAGCTCAGAAGGGCCCAGGGGGTGATCTCTGACAGCAGAAGCTGGCATTAGATGTTCTGCAGGGAAAGCCTCTAGTGTTACCTGAGGTCCTGAAACACTCAGAGAAAGGTTTCATTGTAAACTATTGCCTAAAATCAGGTTTTCCTGTTGCATGGTCTCTCTTCCAAATATTGCAGTCTATTGTTTAACTGTTATCTCAAGCAACCAAGCTGAACCTAATCTTTATGTTCATGCTTTGTGCTGCGGTAATGGCAGTGTCAATATGAATTGGGCATTGCTCTCTGCTGTGCGCCAGGGTCTGACTGTCTCAGTGGTGGGACATGGACACCTCCAGGGATGTTCTGATGCAATCCTAGGGTCTGTCCTCCAGTACAGGGTGGGTCTGAACCCCTCCCGGGGTGCCACCTTTCTCTGGAGTCTGCTAGACAGGCTAGATGATGAGTGCAGGTCAGGCATCTGAAGGTTTGCACACTGTCCCACTGCAAAGGCTGTCCTGAGGCTGATGACACTGAGCTGTGCTGAGTGAAACTTACGCACTTGCTGATGATGGAGGTAGGATATGGTGAGGGGAGGAGAGCTCTGCCTGAAACACAGCAACATGGTCTTTGCACACCCTTCACTGCTGAGTTATTGCTCCTGAGCTCTGGCACCACCCTGCACGGTGCAATGGCTGAGAGCAGCCACAGACTGTGTCAGTGTCACTCTGGGCTGGCAGGTCCTGGGGACTGGACAAGGACTGCTACTGTTGATGTAAGGACGGGCTCTGCAATGATGGAGCATTGCTCCAATGGCTGGGGCCTGCTGTGCGGGAGGCTAGAAATGGTGTCTTGTGAATGCACAGGTGCAAGAGGGAATTTCTCCAGACACAAACAAGAGTTGAGTTTGATGAGGTGTTAATTAGACCATTCATGCAGCCTGAGCTGTTGGAGAGCAGACCATGTTAGCTACCTACTGCGTCTGCAGGTACAGGAATCCCAGAACTGCTCAGAATTTGCTTGGGGAAAAAATAGGGAGATTCTAAGGTATTAACATAGATTTTAACAGCAGATCAGGAATCAGACACAAAGGTTAATGCCTGACTGAATCACATTTTCAGTGCTGGAAGAGCAAAAACACGAGGCAAAACTATTAGGAAGAAGAGATGCTAACACGTGTTAAAGCTCAGAACATTTGGTACAAAACCTAGGCTGACATGTCTGGGCAGATTTGGCTAGGGGCTCTCATGACCTGTTGTTCCTCAGCTGATGTACCCTAGTTTTTGCCACTGGATGCTCACAAGCAGTACTTTGGTAGTATTTTATGATGACTGCCTATGCCTTCTGTCTGTGTTGTCACAAGGGCAAAGAAGACTGTGGCTGTCTGAGCAGGTCACACACCAGTTGGTCCAGGCACTGCTTTTTATCCACAGCTTATTCTGGAGTAGCAGCCAAAGACAGTGTATGGACAGAGCTTGTTCGTTTAAATTCAAGTGGGGAAGAGAAACAGGGAGAGCCTGGAGTAGGCAGTATCCTGCAGAAGGAGGGGCTCTGGCTGGATTTCAGGAAGAAATGTAGGTACTTGTCCTGTCCTTTTGCTGACAAGGTCTTCTGCCCTGTTCGACACCCGGCACTTGTAAGCACTGCATTTTTTAGAAGGTCTGTTTTGGCTGTTTGACTTTCTTTAAACACACTACATCCTTGCTGTATTGGTCGAAGGCTCTTCAGTGATGCTACAGAGGTGAGCATCACTGTCTTAGTCCGCAAGGCAGTAGCTTCAGCCTCCTGCAAGCTACTTCAAGGCTGGTGGCACAGACTGTACTGGGACACTGCAAGAATGTACCAGTCCAGAGATAGAATTTTCTGCAAAAAATCAAGCCACAAGACAAACAACATTAAACCAACAATACAGAGAGAGGAGGATGTCACTGCAGCATGAACTAAAGCTCTGGTAGCAGTGAACTTATGAGTGAATCCATTCATAAATACATTGAAATTAGGTGTGGAGGATGTGATGAGGCATTTTATGGTTGGCTATGTAGCCAGGTCAAGGATCTGAGATATTATAAAAGGATTTAGCTATTGTTCTTTCAGAAGGAAAGGGTTAAGATAGCAGTTGTTGCTGAAACTTGATCTGGATAGCTGGAATGCCAAAATCACAGTCACCTGTATAGGAAGAACAAAATGGGTAAGAAAAGACATAGATGAGATTATGCCACCATATAAGTACACAGTGTACCTTCATCCTGATTGCTGTCTACAATCTTAGTCATTTCATCTCAGAAATGGTGTAATAGAACCAGGAGAGTTACAGGGAGAGGATCTGAGGCTGTGCAGAGGTATGTGATGTCTTCCATGTGAGAAAAGATTAGATAGGCTGTGCCTCTTCAGCTCAGAAAACAGACGGCTGAGAGGGAATGTTATCAATGCCCATGAGCCTGTGAATGGGGTGTTTTTCCCACAGTGAAGAAAGTAGTTTGGAATGAAACTGTGGAAAGCAGAAAGAAGCTTTTTCACATGGTATGTGATGGCATTGTAGAAGTCATTGTCACAAGATACTGTGGAGGCCAAAAGTGTGTGTGTGTGTGTGTTCAAAAAGGGAATAGAAAAATCAATAGTGCAAAAAAGCATTGGTGGCAGTGTAATGTCATGGTCCAAATGCAACCTCCAGAGTTCCTGGAGTGCAGATTATCAAGGCAGGGTGGGGTAGTTTGGGACATAAAGCCCTGTTTGCTAGAATGCTTGTGCAGCCCTGCTGTAGATCAGGTTAGCTGAAGAAAGATGATGTTGAGCAGAGAGAGAATACAATAGAGCAGCAGACTTACACATAGCCCCACCAGCCTCTGCTCCCAGAGTGAAATCCCTCTCTAAAATCTGGTGCTGCAGGTCAAAGACTTTGCAGCAGCTGGGATGAGTTGGGTCTAGGACCTGTCTCTGCTGCTGCAGGTATTTGATTGCGCTACTGGAACCTGAGGAAGTTAGTAAGTGAAGCCTGTGCCTTAGTCTCCCTCACCAAACACCTCAGACAGAAGAAAAAGCTATTTCTACCCATCACTGTTGGCTCAAAGGGCAGAGATCTGCCACCCAGCTCTAGGGATCCACAGGCAGGTCAGTGTTGCCCCTACCTTTGGGGCTTGGGGGCAAGGGTGTCAGTTTGCTTTTGTGGTGCTCCAGGGAGTAACGGATGAAATAACCCGTGTTTGTGAAGTCCAGCACAGAGGAGTCGGACAATGCTAAACCACCTGGGAGCCTGTGCAATGGTAACTTGTCTCCTTGTACAGCTGCATTCTTTGTTCCAGGATCACTTTTTATTATTATTTAAAGGATGACAATCTGCAATTACCTGCATGGGAAAGAGATTTCCATATGCAGATGGCTCTTTAATGTACCAGGAATAAGCCTAGGAAGTTCCAGTGGCTGAAAGCTGAAGCCAGACACATTCAGATGAGAAATAACATACTTGGAGGCTAATTATCCATGGGAGCAATTTGCTTAAGGTTGCCGGAGGTGCTCCATGACTGGCAAGTGTTGAATAAGGACAGGAGATCTATTTCAGAGATGTGCCCACACTCCAGTGACAGTTGCAGTCCTGGGAGATGTGGCTACGGGAGATGCTCTAGGAGAGGCCAGGTTTCAGCCATGGTTTCACAACATAGAGTTGTGGTGTCTGTACCATCTTGTGGTGTTGCAGCCCTCCTGCCCGCTCTGCCACATCTCATTCCTGACCTGTGAGGTGCTGTCCCGTGTTACACCAGTATTACCTTTTCTGGGATGGAGCTATGAACTGTTTGGGTGACTGAGCGATGTTAAATTACATTTTTCTCAGTGCTTATTTAAAAACAAGCTTGAGCCTCAGTTCTAGCTCAACGCAGGCCCCACAAATAGTAATGCTGGCATGGGATACTGGCACACAGGCAGCTGCAGTGGTAGGACATGGACATATCTGAGCTCAGTGGCTTTGTCTCATCCATAGTATCACAAACTCCCTGCCTGAGGCTCCTCTTGTTCCGTGTGACTCTGCTGTGTTCTGCTTTCCTACCTAGAGATGCTGCCCCAGAAGATTTTAAGGATATTTGAGGACATTTGCTCAGGTTTCTGACATGTTCGAGTCCAGGCGGGGATCCTGCACAGGCATGCCCTGGGGCTGCCACCCGTCTGAATTACGGGGCATCGCTACAGTCGTTGACCACGTTGCCTGCAACAGCGCGGGCTGGGCTTGTCCCACTGCTGCTGGGGGGGATTTCCTGCACATGCGCTGCGTGGTTGATTGGTGCTCACAGAGAAAGCCCAATGTGCAGGAAAATGGCAGATTTACTGCGCCAGCCCATCTGTGCAGCACATGTGCAGGGATCTGAGCCCTCCCGGAAGCGTCTGGTTTGTTCTGCCTGCGCTGCGCTGCACACATGGACATCGCGCAGTCCAGGAAATCCCAGACAAAAATATGTCCGTGCTGGTCATTCAGACTGTATGAATCTTCACTGGCCTCAAAATCTGTGGTTTGAGCAGCACAGGTGCTACAGGAATAAAGGGATTAGTAAGATTTGTATTCCTAAACTGAGGATAGTTGTATACCTGTGCATCACTGCATCTCCACCTGCCCTGGGCTTTCATCCCTTGCTCATGCAGTGCCACTTGTTGGCTGTCAAGTTGCTCTAGGTTCCCTTTGGAGGGTAGAGACCATTGCCCAAGTCATCTGGGGTGCTCCAGGCACAACTCCACCATTAGGGCAGGACTTGAAGTTTTACCAGGAACTTTGTAACTTCATCCTGCAAAAATCTCAATAAAAGGAAAAAGAAAGGAAAAAAGAAAAAAAGAGAAAAACAAACATGGAAACAAAATTTGAGCTAGATATGCATCTTTTATGGGAAAATTTGAAAATGACCAGAACTAACTGATTTATTTTGCTTTTATGAAGACGGAAGAGGAACACTGAGCAAGCCAGGGCCTCTTCTGTCCTGCCTTTGGTCTGCACTGTGCTGCCTGAGTGATGCCTGCATCCTAGAACAAAATTTCCTAGAACAAAATTTTCTCAGGAGCTTTGTAACAACAAGTCAATTAGTGTCCTAGAGGCATGGGAGATTGGACAGACAGATGTTCTGCTTCTGCTGTTCCAGGGATGCTGGAGGTTATACTGAGGGTTTGCTTTGTTTTATAGTCCCTGCTCAAAGTCCACTGTAGCGGGTGTGTTTGCAGCAGGGTGTAGGCACAGTGGAAGTGCCAAGAAAAACTGGAGAGCTTCTTCCTCTGAGCTCAGTCTGCTCCTGGTTTTGAACTGCAAGTGGAGAGTGCAAAGCTGAGCCTAAAGAGGTGATTTAGTAAAGTCCACAATGGTTTGTTTTGCAGCCAGAACTTAAAGCATTTGAGGTTAGAAAGCAAGCTGGGCTAAACCTCAAACCCAGTTGCAATATATGGATCTTCAAACCCAGTACAGATTTTGTTCGTGATTTCAGCTTAGAGTTTGTTAGTTCACTCTTGCGCACTTCATGTTTTACATTTCAGGCAGCAGCCCCCGTATGGAGTTTTAAAACCTGGGAGATGGGTTTTTTGATCCCTTTGGCATATTTCTGTATGCTTAGTATACTTACACAGCAGCCTCTCATAGCAAGATTTGCAAAATGCCTTTTTCCACAGATAACCCATGTTGAGTTGCAGGGAGCTCACACCTCTCCCTCTGGCTGCACAGTGGCAGGTCCAGCGTGTCTTCTTGCCCTGCTTGGCTGGAGAGGAACCATCCCCAAACCATCCCCCTGGCACTGGCCTGACCCTCAGGAGAGATATAAAAACATCTCTGAAAGGCGAGCCTGGGAACTGAAGCTCACAGCGCTGCTAGGCAGCAGAATCAGGGATGCATCAGTGCTGTGGAGTTTTACAGCATGTTATTGTTTTTCCATTTCTAATTGTATCTCTTCCCTCTCTGTCTGCAGGGATTTATTATCGCTGCCTTTGCCAGTGTCCTCTTATGCTTCACAGGGTCCAGCTGCCCTTTTGTCCCAGTCTATAATTGACCATCGTCATTAATTTAAAGTCAGAGTGATTGTTTCCGAGCTATATTTAGCCTGAAGTTTGCTGCTCTTGTTTCAAACCTGATTAGAGGCTCATGTGCCGGAAAGCTTACTGGTCTGATAAAAGGTCTCATCTCTCCTCACAAACCTTCCCTTTCCTTCCCCACCCTCTGGCACAGGGCTGTTCTGGGGGAGTTGGGGTCCCAGGACCCAGTGCCACTCATTCGTGTGTCCCGGTGGAGTCAGGACAGCTGTGTGATTCCTGGTGTGTTCCTGGGATCTCCATGCACCACAGAGCAGCCCAAGACAACACAGCATCGGTTTCTTTCTCATCACGTTCTCTTGCTCAAGCCTATGTCTCCTGTTGTGTGCATACGTTATCACTTCCAAAATGCATCAGCTATGCAGTGCACATGTGAAGAGCGTGCCTGTCCAGTTCCTGTGTGCTTTTACGTATTTTCCTATCTCTGCTCCTAAGTGTAAAAATATAGTAACTGCTTGGGCTTCCCTCTGGGAGCCCCAGTTTTCAAGGTGGAGTTTGGATTTGCTGGACGGGGGAGCCAGGGAGGGACCATCTCGGATGGCAGCAAGCCTGTGCCAGAGGCTGTTGCAGCGGTGGTTGCATACAGGTCCCCAAAATTAGGAATTGCTTTGATTTTGGTGTCGTCAGTGTAAGCAGATACATCAGTGTAGCCTCAAGTCTGACTCAAATAAGAGCTATCCGGAGGAGGGATATGTCCTTTAAGACAGCTGGGTCACCACAGGAGTCACGCGTAACTCATCGTAACCTCGTGAGTAGACGTGCTGTGGTCAGTCACAGGAGCAGGACAGACCACAAGTGCACCCAGGTCAGAATCCCGTCAGTTTGCTAACAGCCAATGCTAAAGAAAGAGCATAAAAATAAGAGAAGTATGTAGCAATACTTGTCCAGCCTCCCATCCTCCAATGCTCAGGGGCTTCCTGAGGTGGCATCTTTGCATCTTATCAGCTTTGCTGGGTTTTTCTTCCATTTTCCCAGTCCTTGCTTGAGTCCAGGGTAGGAGTTCCTCAACTTAAGTACGTGTTGGGTGAGTAAGTGTCTCCTATTAAGATGGGCATTTAAAACTTTTTCTTTAATTGCTGTTGCAGTTGTAGAACTACGTACATACCCAAAGATCTTGTTCCTGAAATGCTGTTGTGCTCAGAGAGCTCTCCCTATCTGCCGCAAAGTGATGCTCAGTGCCTCTGCTGTGAGTTGGGTTTTGCTCCATTATTCTCAGCTATGCTTGTTACAAGCATTTGTATTAGGTATAATTTTTTCTTTCCATCTAAGGATGCAAAAGTTTCATTAGAAAGAGTCTGAGAGTGTGGCGGCTGCCCTTGGTATCCTGTGATGGAGGATGGGAATTGGTTGTTTTAGGACTTCCCCTGTGACAACATCGGGCTTATATGGTTTCTTCCTCTGTTTCCTATAGGTTCATGAAAGTGGCTGGCAGCACGGTGGATGCTGTTACCTGGCAACAGTAGGTATTCACCATTCGTTCTACTTTCCAACACTAATTGCAGTGATCAGAAGATTCTGGGAGAAGAGTTGATGCATTGTCTGGGTGTGAAAGGGGCAGATATGTGACAGCCAGCTCCTCTGTCCTCCTGCTGCGTTTAAATGGGTGAAAGAGGCTCTGTCCCTCCCTCTGGAGCCTCTTGAACAAATACAGGAGGCAATGTATTAACCTTTACCACTGCAGCTGAGACAGAGGCTAAAAATACCACCGCCTGCATGCCTGGCCTGCCTGATTTCTGGAAACAAAGCCCTGCGCTGGACCACGGAGTGCCTGGAGGCAGCTGGGGGGACCAGCAGCTCTGGAGGTGGTCGGGATGGGGACAACAGGGAAGCAAAAGCTGTGTGTGACAGATGCATGGCACTATCTGAAAGCCCTTTTGATCACTGTCTCACTGTGATAGCTGGCCTGAAGCTAAACTGGTTTGGCCCAGAGGAGGGAGAGGGAGAGGCAGCTTAGTCCAATGGTCAATGCCTAATGCCCCAGTCCCTGCTCTGCTTTGTAAGGGTCTCAGGTGACTATAGACACACTGCTGTCCTGCACTGCAGATGAGGCCCCAGGAGCAGAAGTCCACAGAAAGTGGTTGAACATCCAAGATCTGGGCCCAGCTCGGGCAGCCAGAGAGATGCTGATACCTGATCTCCCCAGGTCCCTACATGTGCTGCAGTTCAGAACAGGCAAAGCAAGCTCTGAGCTGTAGCACTGAGTGTGACAAGCACCGGGGGTGGGGGGGAAAGCATTTCTTATTTGGGGCAAAACCCATATATATCTTTTTTCTCCTTCTACTTCCAACTGCCCAAGTGTGCATACTGTGGCCAGAGGTCGGCTCCCCAGCAGGCTGTGACCCTCTGCACTGGGAGTGCAAATGCCAGTGCAAAGGTGAGGCAGTGTGCGAGCACAGCAGCGACCACCAGAATTGATTGAAAAAGGGTTTGTGGGGCAGGCAGGATGCTCTCCTGCCACACAAAGGACACATTTCAGATACAGGCATTCACTGGAGCAGAAACCATGGTGAGACACCCCTGTTCCCAGACAAAGTGGATTGCTCTGACACTGGGTTATTTTCCCAAGCAGTGCGTTGGCCTTGAGCGCGGGAGCCACAGTCTCAGGTCCAAGGGGCTTATGTGTGCTGCCCACAGGGCTTGTTCCCCAAGCTGGTCCTCCACAGCAACCCTTCCTGGAGTGCTCAGGTTGCTTTGCTGTAGCATAGCAGCGTGGTTTGTAAAGCCCATCTCTTGTAAAGCCCACCTGGAGACATGCTCTTAAAAAGAGCTCGTTGGGGTTTAAGACATGGAGTTTTCTTGCAAGTTTTCTTGGGAAGTGTTAACTTTGGTGCCTCCTGCGGAAGCAACTGTTGGCATCTCAGAGTGGTTTATAGCACCAGCATCCAGCAAGTCCTGTTCCTCGGGGAGCTCAGCTTGCCTCGCTGTGCCGCAGTGTTGCTTGCTGCAGGCGTTCAGCTCCTGGGGCTTCCCTGGCAGGCAGCAGGAGCTTGGTGCAATGGGGGCAGTGGGGTAGCAGAGCATTTGGAGAAGGATTTATGTTACTTACAGGCTCATGCTGTGCCATGATGATCTATGTCTCATCTGGGAGTTTCCTTTTCATGATTGCACGATGTGCTGATCCCATTTACTCGGTCCAGAAATTTGCTTTCTGCAACAGGGCTTGATCCCTGGGCCAAGCCCTTGCTGGAGTTAAAGGAACAAACTTCCAGGCTTCAGACATGGAGTTTCATCTTGGTGTGCAGGGAACCTTCCCCATACAGCTGCTTTGAAACCTTTTCTGATAGGATCAGTGCAAAGTGCTGGGCAGCCCTGGTGCTGAGCGGCTGCGCTGAAGCAGCCCCCTGCGAGCAGGAGGGCTGGTGCCGCTCCCCGTGAGGGTCGGCGGGGCTGGGACACTGCTTGCTGCTGACCCATTTCCACTGCGGCATAGGAGCTGCTTCTCCCCCAACCCAGGTTTGCAGCTCTGGAGATTGCACCCATACGCATTTGTGAGGACTGGCAATGGCCACAGCTCTAAGCTGGGCTTCTGTACTGTTTATGAATAAATGTCAAAACAGTGTCTCATTCCTCTGCTCCAAACAGCAAAACAAAACAAAACAAGTTCCTTTGTATCCAAGAAGAAAATTATTAGCAGGAAACTAAACTGCTGTCTAACTTCAAGTATGAACATTTCTGTTCCAAACCCTGATGTTCTCCCGGGATATCGGTTATAAATTTGTCAAATCTGTTATTCCTTTGAAAAGGTTGTGCTCGATCCAGAAAGGGAATTGAGAAGGGAGTACATTGCAGGGATCCCTATTCTCTGTGTGAAAACCAAATATATCTGAAATATATTTGACAGAAGAGTGACACTGGGTCACTGGAAAATAAGCAGCCTCGCCAGCCTTTCTGATATGGTTTCACTTACATATGTAACTCAGCATGTGTGCCTCCCTCTTCAGAAGTAATGTGTTGCTGGAGAGGGATGTGTGAATGGCTTCGAAATGCTCAGGGAATTTCCACTAAAGGAGGGTGTGGCAGGTGGGACTGACAGTGGCTCTGAGAGTTTTGGCATTTCCTTGATAATTTTGTTTGTTTGTTATGTTGGGTTAAGAGTAAATGCTTGGTTTATTGTGGACCCCCTCAGTCTTTGGATGTGGGTTTCCACTGCTCAGAAAACTCCACACAGCCACCTTAGCACTGGCATCCTCACACATAGTGAAGATTCACTGCCCATTTAAACCTGCAGCCATGCCTTGTTCCAGCCTCAGCCATGCTCTCTGAGTCTGTGCGGCTGGTTTTCCATCCAAAGTGTTGTGCAAAACACCAGGTTTTGCATATTTAGTGGGCAAATCCTTATGCAATACTGTCTCTCAAGCACAAATCCCTGTTAATTACAGGGGAAGTAAGTGTTTACATGTTCAAAGCCAGTGGACATCTATCCCTTTGGCTCCTTGGAGAATGCAATGTTATCTTCTAAGATGCAAAGTTACCTGCCCTGTGTGGCAAATCCGAGATGCCGGGCACACAGACATGTGGGGGGGGGGGCACTGTTTAAAATGGTTTTGCTGGGTTTGGGTGACATCTCTTCTGGCTTAAACACACGGAGGCTGCAGACAGAGATGCTCATGAGGCAGTAGCTGTAGCAGGGGGCAGATTTCCCAAAAGTGCTAGGGGAGAGTTGCCAGCGTACATACAGGCACTGATGTGTATAGCAAGGGTGTATATCTGGGCTCACATGAGCCTGCCATGAGTGCTCAGAGTGCAGTGTCTTCTGAGGTGGTGCCTGCAGGTTTTATGAAGCAATCACTGGCCCATCTCCACCTGTAAATACACCTGGCCAATGGCTTTGCCCACTGGCTTGCCATCTTCTGCATCGTCTGATGGAGGACACAGTCCCTGGCACCATCGTGGCCCTGGTCACCAACATGGTCTGGGGTGATGCCAGGGAGTGGCACCTTGTCTGGGGCAGAGAAAGGCATGGGTGAGAGCTGTGCCTTTAGGGCAGTCCCCAGTCGTTTTTCTTTATCGGTGACTGGGGGAGGTGAGCAGCACCTCTCCCCTATGCCTGCAGGTCTTTACCTGGGGGGAGCACATCCCCCCCTCTCCTTTACAGTGGGAGCCGTGGGGCTGTCTGTGTCCTGCGCTGCAGCTGGGGGCTCTGCCCTCTCCTCTGGAAGATGCTCAGCAGCCGGGGCTGCCTCTGTCAGCAGAGGTGTCTCAGTTTCACAGCTGTGGTGGCAGTGGGGTGTCACGCTGACAGCGGGGATCTGCCCCGCTCAGCATCCCCGGCAGGCGGGTGCCCTAATTCCTAGCAGACTCTCCCTGTGCCAGCAGGCAACAAAGTAGATCCGGAAATTCCTGAGCTTTGGGAAGTGGGCTTTAATGTAATTAACTGCAACAGAAGAAGAGGTCAGATAATAGGGGCAAAGGTTTCTCTTTAAAATGAAAGGGAAGGTAAATGAAACCAGCTGCCCAGGAGCCAGTGCACTGCCTTCATTAAGTATGGGACGATACTCATGGTCCCATGCAGCAGATTGTGGACCTTTCCAGAAAACCATTTTAAAGGCAGCACAAGACCCAGAGGTGACAGGATAGAGATGTGCAGCCAGCCCCAGGGTCACCCAAGAGCCCGGGTGACTGCCACTGCCCTTCTCTGGGAGGCACTGGGTACCTGTGGGCATCCTGGCCCTGCAGCCTGCTCAAGAACAAGGGCATTGCTGGCTGTAGAAATGTAGAGACCCTTTGGCAGCAGCTTTTTTGGTGTACTGTTCCCAGCTCTTGTCTTTGTGTTTCAAGTCTCATGCTGCAGTTCCAGCCAGGGATGAGGGCTGGGAATTGTGGTGGTGCATTTCCTCATGCTGGCACAAATCCCTGCCCAGCCCTTGGCAGAGTTCTCCCCCTGTGCCGTGCTCTGGTTTCGCCACCTCCAGAGTGATATGGTCACACATCCCTTTGCAAAGTGCACTGATCCCATCTCAGGTTTCTAGGGCACATTCAGATTTTTTTTTAGAAATAGGGTAATGTAAACAGAAGGGGTAGAACTGGCCTCAGCTTCTTAATAGTATAATAGGGCACCAAAGGGGTTGTATGTGGCCTTTCTAGGATTTGGTGTCTCATCTAGGATTTAGTTCCTAGATCTCTCTTTTCCTTGGCTGGCTCTTCTCAAGTTCCTGCAGGTTGTCTGTCTAAAGAGATAGTGGCATCAAGCTGGGCGACACAATGAGTCGGCTCTGCATGCAATTGCGTGCATCTGTCCTGTCCTCTGTGAGAAACAGCACAGTCCACTGTGAGAGCTGTGACCTGCATTGGAGCTGAATAGCTTGTCCATGAGCTAGGTGTCCTCTGCCTCTGCAGAGCTGCGGCTACCAGAGACCCTTGGCAGGGTACTCAGACCTCACTGGCATGGGGAGAGGAGGATGCGGATGCTGCAGCTCCTGGGGCTAGCTCAGCCCTGCTGCCTGTGCACCGTGCCTGGGGAGGTACTTGCTAGCACTGGAGATCTCTGCAGCTGCTGCTGGCTTTTTTTGGAGGTTGGAGAGTTGTGACTGTTCAGGGCTTTTTTGGTGTTAAAGTCAAGTGCACTGAGTCATTGTAAATACCAGCAAAGCTGCAGCCTTTGCTCCTGGGAATAATCCACGCCTAATGAGTGCTTCTCCTGCTTTAAAGGCCTGAGAGTTGTTTGCATTTTACAGATTTCTTATTGCCTTTACAGACAGTTAAAAGTTCTCAAAGGAAGGTCCTGAACCTCAATGAGGAAGCCTACAGCTGGAAACAGCTCACCTGTTCCTGATTAGCCTGGTACCTCAGTGCCTCTTTCCCAGTTTGGGGAGGTTGAAAGTACCTGTTGGTGTCCGAGAACTTCCCAGGCAGATCTGCAAGAGAACTTTAGCCATCTTACAGAAGCTTGTAATGGTTTCCATGCTCTGCTTAAATGCCCAAAGCCAAGGTGCTCCCCTTCTCACTCCCCCAGGAGATATGGTGCCAACAAGATTCCTGATACTGAAGCAGGTTTGTTTGTGCCTTTCATCCCTCTGCCAGTCCCCATTTCCCTGTGTTGTTAGTGAAAGTGTCAAAAAAAAAAAATGGGGCCATGGCACTGTCCTAGGGCATTGCTCTTCCCTGCAGGGTCTCGGCTGTGCTCAGCACATCGGCACCTTCCCAGGCTGCCTGCTCCACGCCGTCCCTGGGAGGGCAGAGCCTCCTCTGGGACTGCTCCTGGAGAGATGTTCCTCTCCCTTGGCAGGGGAGCTGCACGTCAGAGTACAGCTTGCACTTGGACAAGACAATGGGGAGAGGCAAGCCTGCCTTTGCTTTCTGAGGGTTTTTTTCTGGGACCATATCAGCCTGCGCAGACAAGCTGAACCCTGCAGAAAGCCCACTGGGTTGGAGGAGCTGTATGCAGACTGAGGCCTCTCTAACTCCATCTCTTCCCATTTAATACAACCTTATTTTTATGGCCTTTCAGCCAGTTTTCGGCCCAGGTGATGGCATTTTTAGTTGACAGCAATCTGAAAAAATAATTTCTGTTCAGTTCTTAAGTGCTGTGCTAAAATCCAAACATCTGCTATCCCCAGAGTCCATTGCTTTGTAATTTTGTCTTAAAAACTAATCTCTGTAAACCCCATTGCTGCCTGCTGCTTACGGATCTGCTTTCCTCCTGGCAGCCAGTGGTTCGACAGTTTACAAGTGATTGGAACGATGTGGAACACTTCCCAAGTCCTCCCTGGAGATAATCTCTGCCCTTAGCACCTTCCAGTTCACATGCACATACAGAAATGCCTCTTTCCTCCACCCCTGGGTTACAACACAGAGAGAAACTGGAGTGTGACTGGCATGATCCCATGCTTTGCTGGGGACACAGCTGGGACCAAACATCTGGGGAAGGGTTGGGAGAGGAGGTTCTTCTCATTTAATGCATTTGCAAGTTGAGCCTGTTATGCATTTCTGTTCTGGGACACGGGACAGTGTGGTGCCAGCATTGCTCCCCTTTCACTGCATCCCTGAGCAGCTCTAAGCACATTTATTCTGTTACCGGGGTAGAGTCTTGGAGCAGTGAGATGCAAAAATCCTCTCTGAGCCCTTGTGCATGTTGTGGATGTTGCACTTGTTCTGGGTGCTCTGGCTGAGTTAGCCCATGGCATCCTGTGGGGATGCTCCTGCATTCCAGCACCCAGGTGGAACAGCTGATGTGGCCCCTACAGCTGCTCACTGATGCAGATGAGATGCATGCTATGGAGAAATCAGCCCTGGAAAGGTGAATCCACCTTTGTTCAGATCCCAGGTCTTCAGCCCATTATCCATCCAAGCACGCATGGCCGTACTGAAGTCTGTGAAGAAGGAGAAGGGTCAGTGTAATTGTGATGAATGCTGAGCAGACATGGCTCCAGTGAGGGGTGGGAGGCGGTGGCTGAGACCTGCCAGCGCCAGCCAGCACTGCTGTAATTCCTGTGCACCTCCATCACCCCAGCATGGCTCCAACACACTCAGGGCTCACTGTGTTGAGCAGTGGATGCACACTGCAAATTTGGGAGGAGGAGGTTCAGAACGTTTCTCTTGCAAAAGAGCCACAAAAATGATTAAGGGAATGGAGCATCTCCCTTATGAGGAAAGGCTGAGGGAGCTGGGTCTCTTTAGCTTGGAAGAGAGGAGACTGAGGGGTGACCTAATCAATGTTTATATATATGTAAAGGGTGAGTGTCAGGAGGATGTAGCCAGGCTCTTCTCTGTGACATCCAGTGATAGGACAAGGGGCAGTGGGTTCAAGCTGGAACATAGGAGGTTCCACTTGAATATGAGAAAAAACTTCTTTACGGTGAGGGTGACAGAGCACTGGAACAGGCTGCCCAGAGAGGTTGTGGAGTCTCCTTCTCTGGAGACATTCAAAGCCCGCCTGGATGCGTTCCTGTGTGATCTGATCTAGGTGTTCCTGCTCCGGCAGGGGTATTGGACTAGATGATCTTTCAAGGTCCCTTTCAATCTCTAACATTCTGTGATTCTGTGATTCTGTGAAAAACTATCAGCCAAACAGCCATCCCAGGGGTATGCCAGTGTGTGCTGCAGCAGACATCCTGGTATCCCTGCAAGGCTGGGAGGAGCCTCTGGGAGATGTGCAAGGGCTGCCACTGCTCCTTGCATGGAGGCAGAGGTGCTGGCCCCAGACACTTCCTTGGGAGGAGCTGGTTGGGATTGCCTCCAGCCACAGGGTGTTTGCACTCCAGAACAGACCACTTCACCTTACGTCCTGGAGCCAGGAGACAGTATTGAGGCATTTCAGAGTCTTCCTCCCACACTTAGAAGACAGATGATTCACATTATGATGGGCAGCACTATAGGTATGTTTTATATAAGCAAGCAGAGGGAGAGCAGGAATCAGTCCTCTCTATGGAAAGCGCTCCCTGGCATTCCCAGGGCAGAAGAGATTTCTGGGAGAGCAGGACTTCCCCTGCAGGTAACAGACTGGCATTTCTCGAGTGGGGGATTCGACTGCGGACTTTGGTGGGAGAGCAAGCAAGGAAGGTGCAGGTTGTGCAGGGGTGCTGGGAGCAGTGCTCACTCTGGTTCTGTATGTCCTCAGCCTCTGCACCCCACAGTCACTAATCCTTGCTCAGAAACACCATCAGGGCTTAGCCTGGAGGGTTGTTATTGCAGCAGGATGTCCAGGAGCAATTCTGGTTCTTGCACCAGAAGAGGCTCTGCACAGTCCCCCCTGCAGACCAGCCATTGACTGAAGCATGTCCCACGACTTGGGCAGAGTGATGCAGTTATTTCCACAGCTGGGAGCACGGGCAGCCTCCCTTGTCCCCTTCCAGGTGTTTACTGCAGCAATTTCCAAGGTGGCTCCAAGGGGGTTTGCTCCTTGGGACCCTTCTCCTCCCTGGTGTCTGTGCAGCATCCTCCTGTGGCTAAGGGGCCCTTCATTCCAGCCATTAGATGTGCATCTTCCATTTTGCTATCCTATAAGAGCAATCTTTCCAGTAGCGATGGCACTGGGCCCGGGGCTGACTGGCTTATCTGCCTTTTGGAAACAGGGTGTCCCTGAGACAGGAAAGGGGTACAGACGGGATGAGCCAGGTGAGCAGATTTCCCAAGATCTCCCCAGTGGTGGAGGCCAGGCGCTGCTCTCACAGGAGTTGTGTCAGAGCGTCTTTTTCCATGGGGTGTCCATGAAATCAGTGCAGAGGGTGCTGCAAAGCCTTTGCGGGTGGCGTTCTGCTCACAGCTTTTCGCGTTCTGCTCCCAGCATTTCACCAGCAATAGTTAAGCAAGTGCAAAACTTCTCGTGGTTTCTGCAGTGCAGGATGCTTAGTGTTCAGGGTGCATCCACCTCACACTCTGTTTTGGAAACTGAAAGCATCTGCCAGACACAGGCACAGCTGGGGTGCCAGGGCAGGGCAGGGTGCAAGCAGAACCTCCCCAGAGCACAGGAGTTTTCTTGGCATGAGGCAGCAACGGGACGGTAGGACGTGGTTTGGAGCAGAGCTGCTCCCAGCTCTCTGATCCTTCTCTTCTTATTCTTCCAGTTACTACATTGATGGCCGAGTGGCCAAAGTGACGGACTTCCTGAAAACACGCCTGCTAGACACGCTCTCTGACCAGATCAGGAAAATTCAGAAAGTGCGTGAGTGCAAAGGGTCTGCAGGGGGTGAGGGGTCACCGTGCCTGACGTGCCTGTCTTTGGCATAGCTCGTGGCTGGAGCTCTGGCCTCAGCATGGACATGCTCCCAGGGGACCTGGCGTGGGGCAGGGTTGGAAGGCAGCTGCTGATGGCAGCTGTGCTCCCAGCCCAAACACAGCCAGCCTCACCCAAGGGATGGGAGCAAAGTCTGGGCAGCACCGTGCCTGGTCCCAAGCTGGGATGTGCGGTGGGTTGAGAGGGATGTGCAGTGTGGCGTGGGCTGTGCAGGTCTGCTGGGACGTGGGCTGGATGCCTGGGACAGGGGCAGACACTGCTGTGCAAAGCCTTTCTAAAGCAGCTGACTCTCTCCAGTCTCCCATCCATCCATTCCTGAAACTTGCTCTTGAGGATGAGGAGAGAAGGGAGCAACCAGGAGGTACCAAAGCAGGGCTGGTACCTGCTCAGGAGTCGTCTCCCACTGAAAAATCTTGCCCCCCTTACTCACAGTGCCTAAAAAAGTTGCTCACAAAGTTGTGACAGTTGCATTTCCAGGGTGATTTTCACTAGTGGAGAATCATGCTCATTATGAACTACTGTTTTTTTCCCCTGATGATCATGTTTTGACTGTGTTATAAAACCCAGCTGTTGCTGGCATGCTGTGTCAGATCCCCCAGCTCTGCCTGGTGAGCGCAGCCTGCAGCGAGGGCTCCTCTCCCCACCGGCCAGGGGACCCGGCTCACATCTCTAGCAACTGGGTAGGGGATGGGGCTTCACAGAGTCCCCCTGCTTCAGCTGATACAGGGGCCAGGGCTGTGACTGGCCTGTTCAGCTGTCAGTCCCACAGCAAATAAGGAACACCCAGTAAGCAGGGAGGGCTTTAGGGACTAGACGAGATGTCCATCTGTCTGTCTTGTCTAGGTTTTTGTACGGTACCAGTCACCACAGTGTCTTACTGTTAAAGTTCCTGTGGGGAGAAACTGTAGGATGAGTAAACAACTGAAAGAGGCCCTGCGAAAGGGGTGCAAGGGTCGGCACAGCAAAACTGGAGGAGAGGAGCCGCTTGCCGAGTCCTCCAGCTCAAGCTGGGAATCATCCACACATGCGGATGATCCTCCTGCTGCAAGAGGCATGGAGGGGTGACCGGCGGGATGAGTGCAGGGACAAGAGAGAGGTCCCAGCTGGCCCTGCTCCCGCTGAGGGGACACAGCCCCACCAAAAGTGGTGGCACATGTCCCACCTCTGCTGCAGGTCTGGAACTTGCCGGGCAAGGAGTGGGACCCTATCCATCCCCAGAGCAGCGTCAGTGAGGAGCTGCCCTCGGTGCAGACTGCGGGAACCCTGGCACCCACGGGGCAGGATTTGGTCTGCGCGGGGCAGGGCCGGGGAAGGGCTCTCCTGGGAGTGCCAGTGTGGCTGAACAAAGCACAGAGCTGGGTGCTAATAGCCTCCAGCTTGGCTTTGAGTCCGTGCATCCTGCCGGGGCTGATTAGAGCAGCTGGGCTTGTCCACTTCCCTGTTTTATTGCTTCCTCTCCGACGGGGGAAGGTGGCGGGCTTAGATAATTACCGGCAGGATGCCAGCACCTCTGGGGCTTCAGTCAGGGATGTCGACTCTCACAGGCTGTGAGTGGGAGGCAGCCCAGAGCTGGCGTATTTAACATCTTTGAGGGATCCCAGTCCAGCACATTCCAGCGTTCCTCACTAATGGGGCAGGATCCATCAGGCTGCACGGAGCACTCCTCAGGCCGTGGAGTTTGCAGACATCTGGTCACAGGAGCTCATCACCCGCCCTGGAGAAGTGGGATTGCAGGACAGAGGATGGGGTGTTGCACAATGCTAGAGGTTGCTTGTGCTGGGAGAGGGCAGCTCTGGCCATCCAAGCCCTCCTGTCCCACCTGGCATGTCACAGGTGTCTGCGCTGCCAGCTGGAGCCTTGGACCTACACATCCTGCCTGTGCCAGGGACCCCTTGGACAGTGAAGCAGTCCCTGCTCAGCCATGGGGCTGGCTCTGCTGGTGCCCAGGGACATCCACTGCTTCCTTCTTGGGTGCCCACCATCCCGCCACATGGCTCCAGAACGTGTCCCAGGGCTCCTACGCTCCAGAGCCATCGGGGCTTGGGTGCTCCCTACAGCTGGCAACCACCTTGCATGGGGACATGGAGAGCTGAGGGGATGTGGCAAGGCAGCCTGCAGGATGGAGCACATGGGGAGACCACAGAGGAAGGGCAGGGCCTGGGTTTGGGAGTGTGAGAGCCCATTTGGGAGGGCATGTTTGGAGCAGCTCCAGAAGATGGGTAGCAGACATGTGGCAGTAGCAGGGGAGAGTGAGGACCACTCTCCCACCACTCAGACTTAGTGAAGACATGCAGTGACTGTGCCATGGCCAGGCAGGCACTGACTTGCCCAGCAGCAGCAGCATTACTGAAGGTCTCTGTAAACCTTCCCGGAGCGTAGCACAGGAGATGTCTGCCTTGGCTTTAAATCACAGGTTCATGAGAGTCATTTTGGTTGCTTTTGTGTCCTGCACAGGTAGTGAACACATACACACCAGGGAAGAAGATCTGGCTGGAAGGTGTGGGCGCAACCTCGGCTGGAGGCATGAACAACCTCTCCGATTCCTATGCGGCCGGGTTCCTGTGAGTTACGCCGCTCGCCAGCACCAGAGCACTGCCACCCCCACGGGCTCCGCGGGCTCAGGTGCTGCAAAGCCTCTGCAGCCAGGAGAGGGCCAGCTCTGTGCCCAGAGACCCCACCTGTATTCCCCCTCTGCACTCCCCCCAGCAGCCTGGGCACTGCTGTTTTCTCGGTAGCGTCCCTATCACCCCTCCTCAGCTCTGCCTTCCAATAGATGACCCAGTCCCTGGCACACACAGAGAAGCAGAACAAGGAGGGGACTGCTCAGGATCCCACGCCAGTACCCACAGCGTGCCCACAGGAATTGGGTGTGGATGGGGAGGTGTGATCCAGGCGTGCCAAGTCCAGGACCCAGGGCTGGCATCCCGACAGGCTTGCCTCACTCAGCAGCTCAGGATCACCTGTGCCTCCTCCCTTTCTGTGTTTTTGGTTCAGGCTGCAGCCACAACTTTGAAGCCACAACTGTTCCTGTCTCCTGGGGCTTGTCTAGTGGCACAGACCAGTGGCACAAGCATCCCGCTGCAAAGCCCCAGTTCACTTCTTCAGAGCTGGCCGTGATCACAAAAGACCTGGGCTTTGTGGGGAGGTGCAGGGACGTCCCTGTGGCAGGCTGTGAGGGTTGAAGCCTTTGCCTGGGGGGTGTGACAAGACAGGTTCTGCAGCACTCCAGTGGTGAGTGCAGGGTGCTGGCAGGCTGGGGGGTACCCCAGGCTTTGGGTGCAGGGCTGCAATGCTGGGGTGCACACGGGGGCTCAGGCACGGTGTCGGGACATGCAAGGTGGGCACAGCTGGGGCAGAGGTGGCTGCAGCAGGGGTGGAGGCATGCGGGCTTGCCAGGATGCGGACGGTGGGAGCTGGTTAATACTCACCACGTGAAACCCTCTGAAGGCTTCGGCTCAGGCATGGGGAGCAGGCGGCAGGTCAGGTGCACAGGAGCGATGCCGTGTGCCAGAGCACAGCTGTGCCGCTGGGACCAAGGGTCCCCCGCAGCAGCCTGACTCTGCTCCCTCTGTCCCCAGGTGGCTGAACACGCTGGGCTTGCTGGCCAGCCAGGGCATTGACGTGGTGGTGCGGCACTCCTTCCTTGACCATGGCCACAACCACCTGGTGGACCAGAACTTCAACCCCTTGCCGGTAGGTCTGCCCTGGGGCATCATGCTGGCGCTGGCTTCTCCCCGCTCGTTTGCCGTGAGGTTTCTCTCCTTGTAGTCTGTCTGAACTCTGCTTGAAAATGAATTTTTCCAGATCTATTTCTTGCAGTATTAATAGGAGACATTAGTTCATGTCAAATGCAACATGTTGGAGGCAGATGGGAGAGTGTTACCTCTGCAGCTGAAACTTCATCTAGCGCCCAGGGCCTGTAGCACAGGAGGGAGGCTGGTGCCACCAAGGGGTGCCAGCGCGGGCTGCGGAGTC
>NW_010106126.1:4504-5002 GCF_000699245.1 Pterocles gutturalis | reverse complement strand
TGGTGCATGGCGGGCAACCAGATCAGTAGGGGTGAGCTGGGAGCTGGCCCCAAGGGAAGCCAGGCTGGACCCTCAGCATCCAACTTCAGGTCTCTAGAAACAAGAGGTGAAGGGCATTTGGAGGGCATTCTCGGCTTCACAGGGAGCAGCGGTTCTCACCAGTACCCCGCAGCATCCCTCGCTCTTGAAAAATGCCCGGGCAAGGGGAGACTCCCAGCACACATGGTGCTGATAAAGAAACCATATGAAAAATCCTGTTAAAAGTAGCAGCTTTCCTTTTCATCTTTTTTTGAAGAGGGTAATAAATACCCTGCCCTGTACGTGCAGAGCTATGTACTCCACAGCTGGGTGCTCTGCATCTCCCCTGGAAGGGATTTATGGGCCTATGACCCAGCAGACACTGACAGCAGGCTGGGGATCCACGTCAGAGAAGTGCACAACCCTGCCGCTGCGAACCTGCCTTTGACGCTGCGCTGGGATCTGCGGGGCAGCTGCAGG
>NW_010106126.1:713-4473 GCF_000699245.1 Pterocles gutturalis | reverse complement strand
GAGGCGGAGGGAGCCACGTCTCTGTTGGTTCTACCTACTCAGCCTGTGAAAACAGCATCCCCACAACAGCACCCCCAGGGGTCAGGGAGGAGACCGGAGGTGTCTGCAATAAGAGGTCTGTGCTAAGCCCCCCAGCATGGCCTGGTACATGGCTCTGGAGAGCAAAACAGTGAGTGGGAGCACACAGTCCCCTGCCTGTGCTGTTCTGGGCATCTCCTGGAGCATCCTCGGCTCCTCCTGCACGCACCCCTCTGGCAAGTGTACCTGCCAGCTCTGGGGCCCCAGGCTGCAGGGAGCCTGGGGGGCTTTGAACTTTGAGATGAATCTGAGCCTGAAGCAAACACTTGGTGGATTTCTTCCAAAGAGCCAATTCCCCTGGACAAACCACATCGCCCCCCTCCCCAGGGCCTCGGGGGCCCCCCAGGTTGCTCCTGGCTGGACGGGTGCAGGCCAGCTTTCCCAGCACAGTGGGGACAGTGGGTGGCCCAGGGCCAGCTCTCCTGGCACAGTGGGGGAAACAGCCCCAGAGCGGCTGGAGCAGGAGTGCAGTTAGGAGCAGGATTAAAGCCAGGTAAGGAGTTCGAGGAATAAGCCCCAGGCTGTTAAACACAGTGGAGGTCTTTAAAATAGATTTTGCTGTTTTTTAAAAGTTAACTCTCACAATAAGCTAGATGCCACCCCCCTCACGGCTTTTTCCTTGCTCTCCCATGTGTTTCAGTGCTTATCTATTTCCCACATCCCACTGACTTGGTCCTGCACAACTCCTGTGCTTTAGAAGAGCCACGGGCAGGTGCAGACAGACAGAGGGTTTAAAAGCGACAGAGGGTTTAAAAGCTGCAAACACCAAAAAGCCCAGCGAAACCGGACTGTGACCTCCTCCGCGGGGCAGCGGCAGCTCTTTTCCCGTGGGAGCTATCAGGGAGATGAAAGCCGCTGGCTGTACCTGCACGGGGCCGCGGCACTGTGAAATACAATCTGCTCATTAGCTGCCACGACAAAGAGGTTTCTGCACGCGGGCTGGGCGTGAGGCAGCTGTCTGCTGAGAGAAGGGGCTGCACTGCCGCAGCATCGATTGGAGCTCCAGCCAGCAGCTCCTCGGGGAGCCAGGAGCTGAGGCTGGGCTCCCCATAGCAGCCTTTGCACCTCCTTCTCCTCCCCTGCCACTGCTTGTCCCTGCTTGTCAGATGAGAGGTCGGTGTGTTTCGGGATGCTGAGCTGAAGCTGAACATTTTACAGCAATGTCCTTTGGCACCGGGGAGCTGCGTCCTCCAGGGAGAGTTTCCTGCGTGGTCTGGGGATGGTGTGGCAATGCAAACACAGACCTCCATCCTTGTGCTAAAGAGCTTCCCATATAAAACCAAGTGATTTGTAGTCCATCACCGTACAAGTACTGTGTTGCTGCCATGGGAGCCCTCCTCCCTGTCCTCCAGCTGTGCCTCTCGGATGCTGCTGGTCTTACTCATGTCAGTACTGTCTGTGTCAGGGCATGTTACAGCAAATGGCATAAGGAAGCTCATATAATGTGGGGTGTGTGCCATGTTGGGGGATCAGGGAATGCAGATATCAGGGTCGCTTGGTGAGCACCGCTGTGGCAATCTCAGCTTCTAAATCACCGTGTTTCTTTCTGCCTCCCCTGGGATTGCAGCGCTGGCTGGGGGGGGGGGGGGGGGTGTTTTGTGGGGGTGGGAAAGGAGCAGGCAGATCACTGCACTGCTCTCTGTACAGCAGGATGCTAGCTGCTGTCGTGGGCCATGCTGTGAGCTAGCAAGAGGCACCAGTGCATCTTGCGGGCAGAAAACGTGTCCAGGCTCTGGGCACAGGTGCTGGGCAGCAAACCCAGGAAGCCTGGTGGGCTTGCTCTCTGTTTTCTGAGGGTTAGCCTTGGCTTGAAAAGGAACTTGTAAACTCTGTCTGTTTCAGTGGGAAATGCAAGAGCACCTGGGAATAGCTGTGTGCAGGCCAGGGTTCAGTGAAACTTTGAAAGCAGACGTTTAAGCTGGTCCACCCTGGCTTTGTGCTGTGGTGGCTTGCTGGTGCAATGCAGTTCAGCTCCCCTGGGCACAGGGGCGATCAGTCTGGGGAGCAGAAATTCTCCTGCCGACCTTAATGCAACTGATCTCAAGTGTTTTAAAGTCTTCTTATTTTTGAGATAAATTTTCCATGTATCATTGCAGTGCTTTTTCTTCCTGAGTGACTGGGGCAGCCAGCTGTATAAGAATCAGGGCTTGAGGTTGAGAAGCCCTTCAAATAAAACCTCTTGCAGGTGTGTCAGTCTGCCTGCCTACATCTCAACCCATCTGTACACCTGTGGGAGTGAGGAGCGGAGGAAAGGCAGACAGGAACAGTACTGATATTCACCCTTCACAGGGTGAATGCCTGTGAAATGTCACTCTGGCATTTAGTAGCTCTAGGCTCATTTCAGACATGCAGTGTACCTACTCCATCTCTCTTTCCTTAATATCGCTCTGAAACAGCCCAGAGGGATACAATACATTTCACAGAATCACAGAATTTACTTCATTGGAGAGCTCCCCAGGTAGGTGTGAGCTTTCTCTTCAAATTGTCAGAGCATGTTAGAGACCTTTCTGCATGCTCTTCCACATGGTATCACCTCTTTTTTATCCATCCTTGGTAGTGATTTCTGCTCCCTTAATGCACAGTGCTGTAAAGTTGTACTTATGCATGGAAAAAACTTGTGTGTATTTCTAGGCGGGGCCAGAGCAACACAAACCCCATGGAAAAGACAAAGCTGAAATCCAGACTTCCATCTCCTGATAACTGTGGCTCCTCTTGGGCCTTCTCCTAAAGACTGTAGATGGTGAGATACTTGGTTCTCCTGGGTTAAGCAGATGCCAAATCTTCCCTCCTGTGTCTGAGCTTCATAAGCAGCCTGAGAAAGGCCCAGAGGGATCAGAGGGTGAAGCAGTGGCCAGGGCTGCCTGCTCAGCTGTGGTAGCAGAAGACAGTGTAATAATGCCTGTGAATTGATGGTGTCCTTGAGAGAGCATCCCAGCAGTGCGGAGGTCGGTGCCTGACGGTGCTGTGGTTGGACGCTTGGATGCTGCGGGTGATTTTTCACCTCCTTTGCTTAGCCCAAAGGCACTGAGGAACTCGATGGGAAAGTTACTGTCTGTCCTGGAGGACAGAGCCCCAGGCCCGGATCAGGTCTGTCCTTGGTGATCTGTCCCCTTCCTACACAGGCTTTCATAAAAGCCCTGGTGTGGACAAGCTTGGTGCCAGGCTGTGACTGTCCCCAGCATCCTGGGGTCCCCAAAGCAGAGCCAAGGTGTGAGCTGTGCCCTTGGGCTGCATGTGGTGATTCGGTACCAACGAGGCCAGCCCAAGCTGTCCTGAGCACCTCTCCAGGGGGGCACGGGCTGGGCCCCTAGTCTCTGGGTGCACAGAGGCAGGGGTCTGCTGGCAAGGTGCTGTGCCGGGTGCCAAGGGCGGCAGTGGGTCCCCCAGCCACGCTCCCACCTGCCGCATGTACACGCTCCCCGGTGCGCTCGTTAGCTGAGCTGGCTTGGCCAGAGGTGCTGCTAATTGCAGCTGCGCAGGAGGGGAGTCTGCCCCAGCTGGGGCTGGGGGGCTGGGTCCTCACCCAGCTGCGCCCATCCCTGCCTCTCACCCAGTGGCTGCCTGGCTGCTGGGCTGGGCAGTGTCCAGAGGTGAAGAACAGACCTGCATCTGTAGGGGGGAGCATATGGAGAGCCCTTTCCTGCAAGTGCTCGCGCTCCCACTGCCGAGCCCGGCCAGCTGG
>NW_010106126.1:0-619 GCF_000699245.1 Pterocles gutturalis | reverse complement strand
GGGTCTGCGCTCGCTGCTCCCCTTGCGGGTGCCCGCGGCTTTCGGGTGGCTGTCAGGGAGAGGGCAGCTGGATCGGGCTGCAGCGTGCCATGCGCTGTGCAGGCGCAGGCACGGTCCCAAGCCTGGGAGCAACAAGGGTGGGGAGAGGGAGTGGGTCTGATGGAGCTCGCACACACATGGAAACTGTTCCTGATGACCATAAATCTGCCGCGTGGGCGTTCAGCACCCCCATCTGCCCCACATACCAGAGCACTGGCTCTGGCAGGAATGACGCCTGCAGACAGGGAAGGGGCAGGAGAGGTGAGGACAGGCAGGAGCTGTCTGTATGGGACCTTCGCTCTGGCCACAGGAGGGAGGGATGAAATCCCGGGCAGCTCAGGTGTGTGTGGGAAAAGGCTCTGCCAGGAGATGTCAAGCCAGAGCATGGCCTGCTGAAGGGCAGAGTGGAAATGGTGCCCTGCAGAAATCTCCCAGCCAGCCCTGGCACAAGCACCTGAAGCATGTCTGAGCAGGGCATCCCCTCCACTGCCTTGTCCTTTCAACCATGTCTCAAGGGCTGCAGCGTCCTCTGCTCTCTGCACCCTCGCTGCATTCAGCCTTGGTTGCAGTGACCGTGAGG
>NW_010106125.1:72013-74250 GCF_000699245.1 Pterocles gutturalis | reverse complement strand
TGATTCTGTGATTCTATGATTCTAAAATTTACTTTTACTTGCTTCCCTGACAGTCAAATATAATCATCATCTTCCGTTGCTCTAAAAAGTTATGAAACGTAGTTGTTATTATAATTTACATTCCTGTCACTTTGCAGTGGCAAGTAACTTATTTCAAATTTAATCACTTGTTCTTTGGTTTATTTTGTCCTAATCCTGTCGAATGCACTGTGCCATATGGCCCCTTGTCCCTTACCTGTGCTCCGCTTTGATTTGTTTTGCTTTTTTAGCTGTTCATCTTCGAATTCTCTTTTTCACACTTTTTGTCTTTGAGTTTTGTTCTGCTCCTTGTATACAGATTGTCTGCACTGAAATTAATAGCATTTAAATCATCATCCTTTTCAAATAGTTCACATCGTGGCTGTGACTGTTGTTTGGATCTGAAAAAAGGAGAATTATTCAAATACTCCTAATTTACAAATACCATCATTAATGGATGGGTTCCTAGTTATAGCTCTCTGAATTGCAGCTAGAATTATTGGTTTTCTGCTAATCTTATTAATGTCAATTAGTAATTACTGCATATCCTTTATGTTAAGACTGTTGGGGAAATTTAGAAACTCAAAATTTTAAAACTACATAGAATTCTTCAGATTTCTATTTTGAATAAAATACATGCTCCTAGTTTGTGTTTGATGCTCTTAGGAATGCTTTCTAATGCTTTGTGTAGTTAAGTATGTATGCAGAACAATAGAATACCTGTTCTAATATACATTACTTGCTGTAAAACTGAGTGAGTGTATCTATTAGCAGTGTCAAATAAGACCTTTGTTCCTGTTGATGTTAGTATCTTCAGTAATGATTTGGGTGAGGAACTAGATCTGTGGACATTAAGTACTGAGCAATTATAATATCGTAGAACTGCAGTGTGATCCTCATAAACCATGAAATAGTTTAAAATCAATGTCCTGAAATTAAATAAAAATAAGTATAAAGTCCCAACACTAGGAACTCCAAAAGGCATATAAATGAGATACAACTGGAAATTTTTTCTTACCCCAGAACTTTAAAGTTTATGAAAAACACATAAGGAAAACATGAAGTAGGGTTTGAGGTTTTGGGGTTTTTTTTTAGCTAACCCATTTTCTTCCTTTTGATTCAGAAAAAAAAAAAAATGGTTCCTGTTGCCATTAATTTTTCTGACCAGTTTTTATTTTAATTTCTAGAATGTGTCACATATATCAATAAAGAACAGCTTCTGTGGTTTTAACAAATCATCACTTTTGACAGTTAATCCTAAAGCCATTACACTGACCTCTAGTATAGTTCATCTGTGGTAGAAAAGGTATTAATTCATCTGTTGAGGGGCAGAGGAGGGGAGAAAGGAGTGTGAACAAGACCAATTCATGGTCACTAAAGCTAGCTTGTGTTAAAGCTGTGTTTCAGCTATTGTGACAAGCAGGTATGCTCTGAGTCATGAGGTGTTTTCACAGGGTACTTTTCAGGCTGAGTTTGGATTCCAGTGAGTAACAGCATGATGTTCTGGGACTTGCTGTGTTTTTACCCTGTGGTTTTGTGCCTTTGTTTTACTGGTGGAACCGCAGAATGTAAATAAGAGTATCAGGGGGATCTTTGGAGAGCTTACCATTCTTTACTTCGAAATTGGAAAGTATGTTTCAGGAAATCCCTTTTTCCCTGCGGCTTTAGGAGACTTCATTACATGTCAGCCATAGTGTTAGCAGTTCTACAGTTGAGAAATGATTGATTTCCCTTTGGGCTTTCTCAGGACTGACTATTTGAGCTAGAAGGCTAACCTGAGATGGTAAGTTATCATCTAGGATCACTGTTATTAAGGATCATAGGATAATATAAGCTGGAAAGGATCTTAGGAGGTCTCTAGTCCAACCCTCTGCTCAAAGCAGGGTCAGCTTTGAGGTCAGACAGGTTGTCCAGGACATTACCCGTTTGGGTCTTTGCACCCTACAATGGCTGAGACTAGACAACCTTGCTTGACTGTCCTCAGAGTGAAAAAACTTTATATCCTGTCTGAACCTCACTTGTTTCAAATTATGTGAGTTATCCCTTGTCCTTCTGCCATGCACCACTGTGAAGAGCCTAGCTGTCCTCTTGGTATGCTCCCCATAGGTACTGGAGGCTGTTGTTAGGCACCCCCAAAGCCTTCCCTTCTCCAAACTGATCAAGCCCAGCTTCCCCAGACTCTCCCCACAGGGAAGGTGCTCCAGCCTTGACCATATTGG
>NW_010106125.1:64264-71982 GCF_000699245.1 Pterocles gutturalis | reverse complement strand
AACGCCCACCAGTTAAACAATGTCTCTCATGTACTGGGGGGACCAAAACTGGATGCAGTCTGTCTATCACTTGTTAGCTAATGTTTGCTTAAGAGGTCGACTGGATTGCAGATTAAACAAAATTATGTTGACTGCATTTCATAAATGGGGCTTGACTTTCTACAGCAATGTTGTTGTTGTCATTCCCTTGCTGTACAAAGTGTCCTAATTTGCAATGGAAAATGTTTCATGCTTCATAACAATAAAGCGGTTGTTTTTAAACACCATCACCACAGCTTATACAATGTTTCTGACAGTTCCACCACTACAGCTATGTGTCAGAGACCCTGCAGCAAGCCCATGTAATGGTGCAGTTTGGTGCAGTGCCTAGATTTTGCCCCATCAGTCAGATTTCAGGGATTCTGTGAAAATTATTATCCTGTTTTTTGTTTTGTAACTTTATGAAACTTGAAGCATTCAGGATGGAGTAATCTAGTCTTTCTGCTAAAATATGATCTCATAAAAATAAACAATAATAGTACAGAGGAGGGCAGAAAACTTAACTTTCAGGAATGATTGCTTGTAGGAAGCTATTAGCTTGGAAAAATCTTTCTCTAGTAGTTTTGGTTTTAAATTATGTCTGTTTAAAAAACAGCATTAATATCTTTGCATTTGGTTTTTTAAAAAAAAAAAAATTCTAGGAATTGTTTTCTTCGTGGTACATGCAGCTACCTAAGTTAAAAAATAAACATACTACTCCCCATCACTCAGACTCTCTCCAAAAATGCAAGATCATGATTTTTATAGAATCATTGAATACCAGTTTGTCAAGGACCACAAGGATCATCTGATCCAACCTTCTTGGCAAAATTTTATTGTTTACAGTGACATAAAAAAATGCAAAATATTTAGGAAACTAATTTTTTATTGACAGCTGTGTGCTTGATACATGTGATTTGGGATGGTTAGAAAGGTTCTTTAGGTCATAAATGAATGCATAGACTCCCTTTACCTCCATTATAAAAAAATAAAACAAACAAAAAAAGGCATTCTTCTAATTTTTCAAAGAGCTCGCTGTATCCAAACCTGTATCTCAGCATCTGGCTTCATCTTTTTCTTCCTTAAAACACAGTTAATCAAAATACAGATGGTAGTTGCTTCTATTTAAGGCTGTAATTGCTGCTTCTGACAAATATAAGCTTTACAGAAAGAAACTTCTGTCTTTTGTGTAAGTAGGTAAGAGATGCAGCAATGGGTCTCATCAGCATTTCCTCAGGTTTTTTTTTTAGTTTGGTTAAGTTCTCTCCTAGACTTTCCTTAAATGACTTTGGAATCATGAAGATATTTAAGGAGCAGAAATGTCTGAAGAACTGGAAGCCTTGAAGAATGTCATTCAGTCTTTGTAGGATGATACAGGTCTCTATCCATTCAGGCTTCAATCACCACAGCCCACTGTTTGCACACATAGCTTATCATAGCAACTCATAAAATACGAATTGCATTTTTCTAAATGGTACAGAGACAATTTCCAAAAGAAACTTTCAGGTTATTCCATAGCTGTTTCTGTTGAGGGCACATTCTCATTATTTGGGAAACAGTGTAAGTGGATTGGTTCATCCTGAAATTCTCATGGTATTCATTTTCTGCAGATGTGTGACGGGTATGTAAGTGATTTACTAAATTTTTGTCAAATAGAAACATGAGTTGTTTTATCATTTACTTAGTATTGATTATGTATTAAAAACCCTTTGGAAACAAAGCCATTATGTATCACAGTTCTGAAATTTAGTCTTTAGGCTAGATCGCACTAATATGAATCTCTTCTTTCTTTCTGAGAAGAGGAGCTTTGTAGGAATGGAACTTTGACAGGACAGGTGTGTGCACATACCAGTGCTCTTAGATGTAGGACGAATGTGTGGTGCAAATATGCATTTACTGAAGAAGATGTTTTCCCTTTCTAATAATAGCGTCCCAAATATTTTATCTTTTCTGGCCTCTGATGTCCCCACTATGTATACAGAGGAATCAGTAGTAGTAGTATTAGGAGGTAAATCTATTACTTGGATCTTATTGTTACCCACATTGCCTTTCACAGGAAGAATAGGCAATACTCAAATTTGGTTTTGCAGTAATTTCAGTAATAGAAGAATAACAAAATTTGCTTAAATAGGACTTAGGTCACACTTTTTTAAAGAAAATAAATATTAATGAAATACTCTTTAACAACTGGTGCATAGGTGGATCTAGACATTATTTAGGTATTAATTGAAAATTGTGGAGCATTGCCTGAATTTTAGAATTGCAGAAAGTAGGCATTTTGCATGAGAGCAAAATAAAAATCCAACGCATTTGAAAAAGTTTCCTCGGATATAAATGTACAAATGGTATGGCAGCATCTTTTTGGACATCTAGAAGAGCATAAGCAGCAGCTGAATGACAGGGTGCTTTTTAATTTTTTTTCTGTCTGCTTCTCAGACACTAAAAAACGTTATGGTTTGTGGCCATCTAGTGGTGAATCCATTTTAAATACACTAACGTTGTTCAGAATTTTACTAAACGAGTCCTCTAGCTTTACTGTGCAAAACTGAATTACAAAACAGTTTCAGAGAAAAAAAATATTCTAGATATTTTTTTCTGTTGCACTAGTAATTTTTTTTACAGAATTATAACATCTGTGAAGGTCATTTCCTTCCTTCCTTTGTGTTTTTCTAAGACAAGAAAATTTTTGATGTTACACTTTCTTTTTAGCAACTGATTTTAATGGGGGGGAGGAGGAGTGCATTTTTAGTCTGTAATTTTTTTTAATGTCCAAATCCTTAGTAGTAGTGAATTTATCATTTCTTAGGCAGAAATTTGTACATTTTATAAATTTTATGTTTTTACATAATTTAACATTTTTACAAAATGTTCCCTACAATACCTTCGAAGTATAAATTCTGAAAGCAATTCATACTCCTTAATTTTACAGACAATATATTGGTTGTCCTGCTTAAGTCCTTATTACTAAATTGCCTCAATAACAACATTTTTCTTGTATTTTTCTCTATCAGCAATGGTTTTAAATGTCATGGGAAAAGTATTCTGTCGCAAACAGAAGGGATTAATATAAGCATCAGTAGGAAACAGTGTAGTAGAATAACTATGGCAAGTCACATCTTGAATGAGATGAGTCTACGTGGTTTGAGAGACCTGGTGGACTTATAACATCTGCTGAGTCCCTGATGAATGAAAAACTGAAATTTTGTTTGTATTAGAGAAATAATTTAATAAGCATCTTAGTAGCAGATATAAGCATTTGTATTTCTTGTTTTCATTAGGTAATGGCAAGAATCTGACAATTTGATGGTTCTAGTAACCATTTTTTTCCTTGAGAAGTAGACTGTAAAATGGTTTTCATAATGATTTTGGCTTTACCTTTTGTTTCTTTCATCAAAGTGTCATTTTTTTCATATCTGACCATTCCAACTAGCAGTTCCTTGAATTTTCAGTGTTGACATACACTTCTGTTCTTTTCAAAATTGCTGTAGAAAATTTTCTATTTAGTTTGTAGATTTCACCAAATGACAAATAAAACATAATTACAAAACAAAAATTTTTAAGCTCACTGTCCAGCATGCCACCATCCATCCATTAACATTGAACACTGTATCAGGATGGTATTGGGTTAATGTATGTAATGGTTTGTTTCATTTTCAGGTATTTGGAGTGGATGACAGCCAGGATTATAATAGGCCTGTTATCAACGAGAACCAGAAAGATTTAGTAAAAGATTGGGCTATAAATTCTGCTACAGTAGTGCTGGAAGAAAAAAGACCACAGAATACAACTGGATTTCTTGACACAGAGGTAGAATTTAACTTTTGATGGTCTTCTTTTTTCTTCCAATAAGAGAGAGCACTAATAACTGACCAGTAAGTGTTAAACAGCAAACAAAACCTTGCCTACAGGATATTGGCTTAGATATATAGCTATTTTCTTTTTCTTAGACCTTTATTGCATTATCGAAATTTCTCTGTCAGAGATAGGCACTTTACATTGTGAAGGTGTTTTAAACTTTACTACCTTTCTATGTGCACTAACACCAGTGTATTGGAAATGTATCAGGAGCTTCCTGACAACATTATCTTTGCAACACACATTTGCACAATATACACTTCTTGTAAGTTATGCAGAAGAACTGAGGAAAAGCTGGTTATGTTTTACAGCCCAAAGCAAGTAACTGTATTAAAATTCAGAAATAAGGTGTATGGATTTAATGTATGATACAAAGTCAGCTAGAAAAAAAATGGTGGATAACAGATTTCAGGTTTTTTTCTGAAGCCAGAGGACTTCACATTTTTACATTCACAGTTTGAGTTCTCAAGTGAGATGGCACTCAAAAAAGTCACTTACGTTGGTTGCCTCAGAAGCAGTATAATTTAATCAGCTGGTGAAACATTAGGCAAAGGAAAATGCCTGTTCTTTATATATGACTCAGAATATGCACACAAGCTAGATGTTAATTATATTTCATACTGAAATCTTGGGAAACATTCTGATATCGTCATGATGGATAAACTAGAACTTGAAATGTTTTGGGAACAGAAGAGACTCACACTGGAGCAGAATTAATCTGGTAATGGTAACGAAGCAGACCACACTTTTACTTGCCATGGCAAACTGTTCCTGAAGTATGATCCTGTAAGTCAGCTTATCAATAAGCAAATTTTTAGGAATATGTCCAGAGCTTGAAGTATGACTTTCTCTGCCTGCCATGCAAATAGGTTGGTATCTAAGAGTCTGCTTCTCCTTGAGAAGTTGTTCTTTATGGTTGTATTTTACCTACTCTGCAGTCTTGATACATTAAGTATTACTGTATCTAGATTAGTATCTTTGAATAGTTTGTCTAAGGTTGCTGCTTCAACTAAATTATTGCCATACAGCGTGGGTATATGGTAAGGAAATTTGACAAACTTTGCTTTTCATCTTGCTTCTTTGCATGAATCTATAACCACAGTCTTTCTTTCTCTTCTTTTTCATGCCTTTTGCAGCATTCCGGTCTTTTGTGCCTTATCAGTTTTCAAGATTATTAAAAGTATTGTTATTTTTCCATTTCTATGATTTCATAAGCAGCAGAATTCAGAACGGGGTGAATTCAGAACATGACTGACATAGAAAAAGCAGAGAATAAAAATTTAAGATGTTTCGGTTCAGGAAGATGGAAAAGATGACTTGGGAAATTATGAAGATTTTATACAAATTATTTTGGGCTTGAAAGATTATTCTGAATTTAAATATCTTACCTTTACAGGGCTTGTGAAATATCATTAATAACCTGCTTAGAAAGGACATAAAGTTGCTTTTCTTATAAAGAAATTCTCAGCTTTTCCTTTGATATGACAAGCTTTGGTACTTTGGAGTAGCGTATGTCATGAGACTAAATAAAGTGCAGAGTGAATCTCTGACACAGTCAGATTGAGCCTGCATGCATTGGTCCTTGCCTTTTCAATGATTACAGATTAGGCAGTAAAAATACTAAATCCATCTATTTAAAATATTTAAATATTTTTATTTTCTATATAAGCTGCCACTTGCCAACCTGGGTAAGTGTGATTTAAGGACAAAATTTAAATATGATAGAGAAAAATGAGAATATTATTGTTGCTGTTGTTATTATTAATATTTATTCTTACTATATGAGCTTGATTAATAAAAATGCTGCAGACACTTGGGGTATGATTTGTCCATCCAGCTTCCACTTAATTTTCAGTGACCAGTTATGTTAAATCATGTACATGGTTTATCAACATCGTCTTTGGTGTGCTTCTTAAGGATGTACCTAGGTTTTGTTTGTTTTGTGGGGTTTTTAAAAAAACCTGCTTCTGCATCTGCAGGGTCGTCAGTGCCATTGAGTACAATGTTCCTTTTCTTGTTTTGAATGCCTATTTCATGTCTTCCCCACTGAAAATAAAATAAATAGTACTGCTGACATTCTGAATACTGAATAACTTTATTGATGTATATATTTGCTGTGCTGCTTCTTAGAATTGGAGAACTGTTCTGTGTATTTAGAAGCTGGATTTCCTTTTATTTGTCCTCTCTAATTACACTAATTTCCTATTCTTCTGTAGAGCAATCCGTTCAATCTAATGTTTGATACTTGCTTTTTTGTTTGAACTTAGATGCTATACCGAAGTGTAAGATGATTATGTCACCTGTGCATGTGGCTGTGAAAAGGCAAATACGACCCTTGGGTACCCTGGAAAATGTATTGTCAGTAGAAAAGGGCAGTGTTATCACCATGGTAGAAAGTGTTGGTGAAACTTCCTCGGAGATGCTGGCACTAGAATTGTTACCATTCTTGGTTAAGAAGGGTGAATACAAGACTAGAGAACGTACAAAGAGTTTACTCAGAGTAACTCAGAGAATATTCAGTTTATTAAAGGGAATGGAGATCTACCTTACGAGAACAGATTGATAACAATTCTTTTGGTCTAGCAAAGTGTTAGCTAGACTAAGATGGGTACAATTGCTGGATTTTGCTGTATAAAGTGGAGTAAATGCAAAAGAATTAATAAGAATCATTTGAAATAGATGCCACTGTTGTTCTAGGAACAAATGTGAAGACATTGATTGTAAGTAAAGTGAGTACAGAAATTTGAAAAAAGATCATCACCTCTGGAGGAATATGGTTCTGGAGCAGGTAGAGGTAGAGTGGGGAGGGACTAAAAGAACTGTTTTCATGTTGGCACTTCAGTTTATGAAAGGATGGCATAATATGGTTCTTCAAAAAGGAAATGACTGGAGTATGTGTCTGAAAAGGCTTTTTTTTTTTAATTCAGCTTGTTGAAATTTATTTTAAAAAATACTCTGCTCTGAAATGCGAAATACTGAGTTGCTTTCTGGTGTTGTGTGCGCTATTGGGTTTTTTAAGATGTAGAGCCTGAAGCCTTAAATCTTCAGGCTGAATAATAAGTTCACAGAAATACATTGGTACATTTTTTGAAGATCTGTTACTCGAAATTAGTTTGAATACATGATGAACATAAGGGAAAGCAGATTTAACACAGAGTTAAAAGGCTGGTTTCTCTTATGTAAACCCAGCTTTTCTGAAAGACTAGGAAATTCCTTTTGGTATTCAAGAGAAGATTTGGAGGATTGGTTACTTGAGAGCCTGTAAGACGCAAATTGATATGGATCATAGAAAGAACATTAGGATAACAGAATGTAATTTTTAAAAAATTTTTATAAACCTTTCACCTTTTAGATGTGCTTTAACTTCTATGAAGAGATACTGCTTTTCGTAGCTTTGTTGTTTGTGCTTGTATATACAGAGTTGGCAAAACACACATTTGCATCATTGCTATGGTAGAAGATGTTTTTTGGCAATGTAATTACTTTCAGGGAAAAGTAATTTATAGTGGTTTTTTTACTACAGTTAATCTACAGAGTCTTAATATATTTCTCTGTTTTGAAGTGGAATTCTGATTTGTGATACATAGTATATCTGTATCTCTGGAATTGGTTGTGTGGTACACAAGGAACTACTTGGAGTTTTCTGTAGCAAAGATAATTGGGACGTGTATCACATTTGGGCTTGGCTGTAATATATTGTTTTATTAAAGATGGAAGTTCACTAGTATGGACAGGAAATAGAGAAAATAAAATTTAGACATATGAAAGAAAAATGAGGCTTCAGCAGTAGTTGTCAATGCACAAGTGCTGCACATTTGCGTGAGGTTTCTGTAATGTTCTTTCTG
>NW_010106125.1:61223-64254 GCF_000699245.1 Pterocles gutturalis | reverse complement strand
TGCCCATAAATAACAGAGACATTGAATTGCCTTCGTTTGCTGTTATAAAACTTGAATTTGATAAAATTTTCATTCTAAGAAATGAATTCACAATGTGGAAATTTGTATAGTAGTTCAAACTGATGATTTGGTGCATCTCCAACTTGCTATATTCATAATACTCTGAAACAGATTTGTGATGTTGCACTTGTTTGCATTAATTAGGGTCATTCATTTAAATCAGGAGAAATTGAAGATCATAAATTCAAGTATTCAAACTGTCTAACTTTCAATTTGAAAGAAGTCATCATACACTAGATGACATTGTTCACCATTCTGTTTTTGCTAAATAAATTTTATTAAATTTATAGAGCTGTTTCCTGATCAAAGACTAGAATCCCAGAGTGGCCGAGGCATTACGCAGAAATCAGCGTTTTGAATAGAAGTGCCAAGATTTGAACAGGCAGCAGAGCTTCACCTGGCCTTTTAAATAAGTCCTACAAATTACCTAACTAAGCAAGTTACTGCTATCTCCATGTCCTTCCCATCTCTTTTGCTGATCTTGAATTATGATGTCTCATTTGTCTTGCCTATGGTTATGTAACTTCTTTGGAACTGTAGTCATTGACTACTGTAGTTTGCAGTGCTTTGGGTCCAATAAATTAGTCTATGTAAACTTCTGTAAAACCTTTGGTAGTGTACAGCCCATATGTGTGCATGCACGTGCACGTACATATGCATTGGCATTTGCCTGCTGTCTTTTTATGGAGATGTGAGCAAGAGAGACTATAATATATTGGACAAAACAGTAATATTGCATTATATTTAGAAATCAGTTTTTGAAAAAAAATACTTAAGATACTGTAACAACACAACATAAGAAGATGGTTTATTTAATTTTATGTTTACTTCTTTTACGTTTTAAAAATTTTCAAGGTTTCAAAAGGTTTACCATCAAGAAAGTAAATTTATTTCGTTTCTTACTCAGCTGCAAAAAATAAGATACTGATTACATTGGCTTCACTGTTACCCAGTAGGATGGTTTAAAACTAATCTTTGCTTCTTTTTTTGTTTAGGCCAAACAAATTATCTGATATTCCTTTTATTTCCATAAGTTATCTTACTCTTTCATTCCTTAATGTAGTCTTTCTGTAATGAAGTAAATACAATATTTTATCTGGACAACAGGGTCTTCTAAACTGGTAAAATGTCACTTTCTTGTCTTCCTGAAGCACGTTTTTAATTCTTACACACACGCGCGCATGCGCTCTTCTCAGCTGAGGACTGAAATAACATGGTTTTAAAACTGGCACATGTTCTAATATATTTTATATAGGTTCTGATGTTTAAAAGTTCACTGCACTAGGAAATGTTGTTTATTCTGTACTGATTCTGCACTTATATAATTTTGTTTGTTTGTTTGTTTGTTTACCATTCTAGAGCTGGTAACTCTAAAATTTATTGAGGTAAAGTCCTTTTTTAGATTCCTCCAGGGAAATAGTGTCTGATATGTCTGTTCAGGAAAAACCTGGAAAGAGGACATGCTTTTTATCAAACACTTGTAATTTTTCCTCTGCTTCTTTTCTTCCTTAGGAAGGTTCTCCTGCCGCTGGAAGTAAACGTTGGGTATCACAGTGGGCCAGTTTGGCTGCTAATCACACACATCATGACCAAGATGACATCAAATTGGAGTCATCTGTGCCTGCCCCATTTGAAAACGGTATTAAAAGCTGCTCTTGTTGTTATGATTTCTGCTGAAGAAGCCTACGAGAGGGAGAAAAGAGTGATTGTGTAGCTACACAAGCAGCTTTCTTACTCTTAGTACCTCATCTTCACCTGGAATTCTTTCATGCTGTTGAGAAGAAACAACATAAAAACAAGTTCAACAGTAGTGTTGTTTGGCATGGCAGAAGAGTATCAATATTAAACTGTATGTTACTAAAACAAAAAATATAAAACCAACTTGATATTAAAGAAGCTTTCACTTAAATGCAGTTTGGGTTGGTCTGCACAATGTGTCTTTCCTTACATCTTTCCCAGTACTGGCCCCAAATTGGGCATTAATGGATTGATTATTAAACAGTCCAACCTGAGGCTTGATTATTCTGTTATTATTCAGATGAAGCATAGCATGCTTACTTATCTTGGAAACATAGAAAGCCTTTTGTGTTTTTTGAAAACCATAAAAACCTTCCTCTCATCAGTGAACAACTTTTTCACCCTTTCTTGTGAGTGCCAGATGTTCAGGCTATGTCTCCTTAATTAAACTATTCACACTTCTGCTTTTAAATGGTTTGTTCTGTAGGATTTGCACTCATGACTATAAAAGATTTGCTTACCTTACTTCTCTCCTGTTTTTTTCCCTGTCAATTACACATCAGAGATGATGATTTAACATAGAATAGTGTAATTTTTATGCTCATACTTTTGTTTTGAAGTGGAGTTAACGTAACTCTTAATTACAAAATTGACTAGTAACTACAAAGAGTTGTCTTATTAATGAATGCTTCATATTTTGAAAGCGATATGCTATTTAGTGATCAAGAAGTAACTAATTATTACTCTACTACTTGAGATACGTTTTTGTCCTGCAATTCCCGTATTTCCTTTTATTTCAACTGAGTTTGAAATTTTCAGCATCAAAGCAAAGTTTAAAAGATATTTAATTAGGGAAAAAAATGTTTTAGAAGTAGAAATGCTTTTCTGTGTACACCACTTCTGAAGATATGCTACCATCTACGGAACATGTCCAATAACCTCTTGTTGGACATAGTTAAGTAGAATAATTTTTTCTGTAGTTTTGAGCATCTTTTTTAGTTTGGCTTTTATTCTTCCTTCCTGCAACAGTTCATGGGGTGGCCATATTTTTCTGCCTAAACATTCTATATCCGCTAAGAATTCAACAGAAGTGCTTTAGCAGTAGTATTGCATTCTTTTGATGCTTTTTATACATTTTCTGTATATTTCTAGACAACAGAGTCTTGCTTGGATTAAAAGCATTCTTTTTACTCTCTCAACCATAGTGAGTTCTTTCTTCATGATTAGGGCTTTT
>NW_010106125.1:13540-61192 GCF_000699245.1 Pterocles gutturalis | reverse complement strand
AAAGAGTGTCTCCCAGCACTGCAGCCTCTTCCTTGAGGGCAGGTCTTGCAGGGAGAGGCTGTAGCCCTTTGGTGAGACGAGACCTTGAGCTGTGGAACAGGCAAGTAGGGAGGAAGGAGGGAGATTTTACTCTGTTCAGTAGCTTTGAAACCTGGTGCTGAATGCGTTTAGGAATGTGAGACTTGCTTTTCACTCCCTGTTATAACGGTGTGCTGATATAACAGTGATTCGTGGTTTACCTACTGTGAGAGTACAGAAACTTTAGGTTCATATATATGGTCCTAGTGTACACAGCTGACTAAATGAGTTTGATTTCAGGGAGAGTATATCTTCTGTAGCGCAAATTCTTGTATCTATGAAAACTTTCCTTCTTACATGAGAGCAGTCAAGTCCCATAGTATGGAACATATATATTGAAATTACAGTGAAGCAGGAAAAAATACCGTAGTCCCTTTGCAAGAATGACATAGATGTTCATGAAGTGTTCCCTTTCCCAGTGTACAGTCACAGAGTGTCAGCAAGGTAGTAATTAGCCCAAGATGCCACACAAAAAGGGGATTGTTTAATCACAACCAAAATTATCCGTATTTGGGAATAAATTGTGCCTGTTCATAGCAGAACGGGAGGACAGGATGTTGTTCTGCCTTTGCACTCTTACCCCGCTTCTGAAATGACTCCTTCCCTTTTCCTGCAATATGCTAGTTTTAGGAAGTACACTTCTGGAAGATGCTTTTTCTGTCCTGGTCACATCTTTGTGATAAACCACAAATGGTTCATGGCGGTAATCCCATTGCAACTTTTTAGACATTGCTTTGATAGACACATGCTCTATTAGCACTTTAGATTGTGCTGAGTTAACTGTTCGTTTGTATGACACTCTTTTAACATTCTGCTTCTAGTAATACAGAAATATTTTTTTTTGATATATAATCCCTTTAATCAGGAGATAGCCATTCTAAATTATGTTGGCACATTATTTTTGTTCATGTTTTATTACAAAACATATTGCAAGAATGAAATGAAATAGTATAGCTAGTTATGTACAATTTTCTTATTACCGTTTGGAGGTAGTTAATGTAACTCACAAACAGAGTTTCCACTCTGTTATAAGAGGAGTGTTTCCGCTCTTTCCTGTAAAGTAGAAATTATGCCTATAAGAATAGGACAAGCAGTAATGGGCTAAATTGGAGAAAGTCCAGCTCATGTTAAAGAAAAAATAAATTATTTTAGGAGTTATCTACCCAAATAGCTTATAGGGATACTGAAATCTCCGTCAACTGAGATTTTTAAGAACTTGTTAAATGTTTTTAAACATATATTTGTCTAAGTATAATTGATTCTCCCATAGAACACACGGATGGACTAATTACTTTTTTCAGTACAGTTTTGTCTTGTTTTGTTAGTCTTGCACAGTCTTAAGAATTTAATGTTTTTATTTACCTTGCTATGAATGACATCTCAGCTATTTTTTTCTTTTTCATTTTTAGATGCAGACATCAGTGAGTCTGGTATTTCTGTTAGAAGCGCTGGTTCAGCTCATTCTATGACCAGCCAAGGTGAGCGAAAGAGGAGGACACTTCCACAGCTTCCCAAAGAGGAGAAAGCGAATGAAAGCTCAAAAGCAAAAACTTCATCTCATCAGAGATCAGAAATAGGTGAAAAGCAAGACACTGAACTTCAGGAGAAAGAAACTCCAGCTCGTGCCTCAGATGCTGACAGCAGAATTATAGCTAAGTCAAGCAGAACAATGAATGGTCTTTCACCCAAAGCTACTGGAGACAAAATTTTTTCTTTCCCCAGCTCTTCCAGTAAAGAGAGAGTTGAAATTGGCAGAGAAACTTCAGTGGTGAAACAAGCTTTAGCAAAAATTCAACAAGAAAGAAAGGAGCAAGGACACTGGACACCCACAAAATTATCCTCTACAAAAGCTGCTGCAAACCAGGTTGAGAAAGGTAGGGAGGAGATGACTGTGTCACCCAAAACTTTGGATAATCAAGACAAAGCTCCTGGACACGTTACAGATAAAGTAGAAATGAAGGTGGCACAGCGTGAGGGAAAAAGAAGAAAAAATGAGGAAACTGTTAAAGGACAAAGTCCTAAAGCACCTGGAGGAGAAAAAAAGGAATCTTCAAAACCATTAGTGAGGCAAGGTAGCTTTACTATAGATAAGCCTAGCACAAATATACCTATAGAACTTATTCCTCACATTAATAAGCAAAGTGGATCTGCTGCCCCTTTAGCATCTGCAAGCAGGATACGTGACAGAAGTGATTCAATGGACACTGATTCCAGTCTAGATACAACCCTCATTTTAAAAGACACAGAAGCTGTAATGGCTTTCCTTGAAGCTAAATTGCGTGAAGAAAATAAAACTGATGAAGGTCCTGATACTCCTAGCTATAACAGAGATAATTCCATATCACCAGAATCAGACGTAGATACAGCCAGCACAATCAGTCTCGTTACTGGTGACACTGAGAGAAAATCCACACAGAAGCGGAAGAGCTTTACAGCCTTGTATAAAGATAGATGTTCCTCTGGTTCCCCTTCAAAGGATGTTTTAAAATCTTCTGCAACAAGTGCCAGAGAAAAGATGGAAAAGAAAACTAAAACTCGATCTTCAGATGGTGGCTCTAGAGCTGATGCTCGCAAAACTGTACAGTCCAGTGGAAGAATGAGACAACCATCAGTAGATTTGACAGATGATGACCAAACATCTAGCGTACCGCATTCTGCCATTTCTGATATCTTATCATCTGACCAGGAAACCTACTCTGGCAAATCACATGGAAGAGTTCCTTTTGCCTCAGCAGATGAACTTTTACATTCCAAAATGGAAGGAAAGTCAGCGAAATCAAAAACCTCTCCTGTTGCACTTGGGCAATCTAGTAAATCTACTACTCTTCCAAGACCTCGTCCTACAAGAACTTCTCTCTTGCGCAGAGCACGGCTTGGTGAAGCCTCAGATAGCGAGCTTGCTGATGCTGATAAGGCATCAGTGGCTTCTGAAGTGTCCACTACAAGTTCTACATCCAAACCTCCATCAGGGAGGAGAAGTATTTCCAGAATAGACTTACTTGCTCAACCTCGCAGAACTCGACTTGGCTCTTTATCAGCACGTAGTGATTCTGAAGCAACCGTAACTAGAAGCACTGCTTCATCTCGTACTCCAGAAGCTATTATCAGAAGTGGTGCAAGGTTAATATCAACAGGAGATAGTAGTAAAATCTCTGCTAGAACTCGAGCCAATAGCATTTCTCGACTTTCAGACTCAAAATCCAAATCTTTGGCTTCAGCTCATAATTCTCCCTCAGGTATGTGAGATTATTTGTGCTAGTCTCATACTAGATGTTTTTCACATGTGGAATTTTTTTTTTAAGTTTTTCTTTAAGGAACCGTTTTTATGAAACATTTGTTGAGTTTCAGTTGATGCGGTCTTTTTCTTTGGAGGAAGAGGCTTCCTTGGCAGGTCTTGTGGATGTTTCTCTCTTAAAATCACAAAGACAAGAATTTGTAATCGTTGAACTGTTTGGATGTTTTTTTTAACTGGAAACCAGTAACAAAGAATTGCATTGAAGCAGTCAGATGTGGCAGCACTGATTTGCATTAGTATAAAAGCTGAGCAGAGATCTCTTTGCTCAGGTTATAGTAGTGGAAGTTCAGAAGGTCAGCAGCACTTCTTACTGCATAGATGATATAATATTTATTTGTAAGGCAGGCTTGTAAATATACTGAACAGCAAGTGTTCCCTGAGGTATACCCTGAGCACCTGTAGGATAATGATATTTATAATTTAAGATTAGCTTCCAGAACTACAAAAATTAGATTTTTTTGATAAGAACGGTAAAGTAACAAAGGGAAAACTGTAACACAAATGGCACCTAACTAAATATCATAAAGTAGTTTATATTAAAATGTTTGCCTTGCCTTGGAGTACTTTCTGTTCTCTGTTCCGATTCATTATGGTTTATGAGTTCATTATGATTTCCAAATCATGTTGATCTTCTTTTGCGTGGTAGTTCCTTTACTATAATATTATGTATCATGGTAAAAGAAATGTATAATTGACCAATTTTAGCCGACTATTCTGTTAGAAGTTAACATCACAGTTTAAGTGCAAGGAGTGTGAAAGGCTGCTAGGTTTTTTCCAACAGCAATATTAAATCAGCCCAAATGAAAATGTGGTGATTCTGAATAAGTCAGCTTTCATGTGGAATTAATATCCAGATTTGATATAAACATCTATGATGCTTACATTTATTTTAGGCAAAAATCTGAAAGCAATTAATAAATCAGATGCTTTCAAAATAAAATCATGGCTTAATGAATCAATCAAGTCTTGTTACTATGTAAGTAAAGAATATTCTTACTACAGCTTAGGGTTTGAACTTCCAGATTTTATCTGTGTCTATAAGCTTATTGTATAATTTTTTTACTGGACTATTTAGAATATACTTTAGGAAAATCTGAATTGCTTTAAAAGTGGTGTAATCTTCTAGTATTGATAGGAGTGTGTATATAGGCCCCTACTCAGTACATCCCCATTTTTCCATTAGCATCTTATAAAATGATGCTAATAACTGCCCAACACATCAAGTTGTTATTTCTTATTTTAACCTTAGATAAATGTATTTAAAACATCTTTGAATAGAATGTGTTACTTGCATGCAATATGTAAAAAGGTCATGTAGCAGAAACTTTTAGATCCAAAGCGTGTATTTCCTGAATTCAAATTTGTTTGTAGAAAAGTCAACAAATCACTTAATTTTAACACTTTTGGAAATTAGTAATGAAGTGCCTGACAAAAGTGCCTCAACTGTGTTTGAATTTGTTTTACTTCAAGCACATTTAGTCAAGTTAAGTGTGACCATTTTCTTGTCTCCCTGGGCCTGGAAAAGACTGGACAATGAATGAGCACTACCAATATAGGGTTTGGTTGGTTTTTTTCTTTACCGTAAGACTGGTTGCTATCAAAGCATTAAAAATTTTCCATGGGTCTTTTCGTGAAATTTCAGTTAATGTTACCACTTGTAGATGACTAAACATTGGCAGCAGAATCTTGCTTCTTAAATCCAGCCTACCAAAGAGAGAATTATTTCCACATTTCCCAAATCTTCTTGAATGTTCAGACATACATGCCTGTAAAAATGTGGCAAAAAAAGCTGTAGTCTCTCAATTTTTTATTGCTTTGTACTTCATGTGGCTGAATTGCAGTGTAATAGCATTAAAATTGTCAAAGCTGCCACCAAGTCCATAATTTCAAGAAGCTTTTTTAAGCCTTGATACAGTTAGGTATTGCTTACTTTTAAATGAAAGAGCAAGCAGATAAATGGAACATCTTGGATGAGAATTACAGCATTAAAGTAATTACCAGGGTGTTTCTGCTGTAGGAGGCTTGATAACTGACAACACTGTGAAGACATGTGAAGCAGAATTAGTAATTTTATAGCACAAGCAATAAAAGATTTAATCAAGGCACTGAATCATCAAACAGTAGAGTGATCAATAAAAACAGAGAAGACCAAAGGCCTTTCTTTTCACAATTGTGGATGAAAATTGAAGATGATGTTTCAGAAGGAGCTGAGTATTGAGAAAATGTACAACAGGATCAGACCTAGTGCAAAAGTGCTAAGCTGCAACTGTAAAATTGATGAGTCAGAATAGAGAGACCCTGAGCAACTAGTTGTGTTTGACAGCTCTGCTGGCTTGCTGACCTAGCTGTCATTGCAAATAACCAGCGGATAGGTTGATCAAAGCTCTTGAGGTATTTCTGAAAGGGGGAAAAAAAAAAAAAAAAAAAAAGGAAAAAAAAAAAAGCAAAAAGCTGAAGAATGAAGAGAGAACAACCCTTTGAAATGGGTGAACCTTGAGGAGGCAATGCATCAACGAGAGCAGAGTATTTTATTAGGGATATGCTTAATAAGGTCTATCCTCAGATACCAGATAAGCTGGTAATATATAAACAACACTTCAAGGCCTTAAGATTTAATGGTCTTAAAAAATGTAGAGGGGGTTTTATGGTATTATGTACACAGTTGTTATTGATGTCATTTCAGTTAGTATCTCTGAAATGTTTATACTTTTACAAAATTCATTGTTTTCTGTTGAATGTATAATTTAAGAACCTTTTCCTAAAAAGTGTGGGTGGAAAAAGGATCGAAGACTAGTCTCATCAATATATTTTATTTAAGTAAATGCTTCTAATCTGAATGTGTTAATACAAATTAACATGATAAAACACTATTTTGTACACAGAGAAATCCAAGCTTCTCCCAGACCCAGATCCTGATGTTGAAACTTACGGTGGTAGAGTACTAGAAATCAAATCTGTTTCTGATATTTCACTTCTCATCCAATTTTTAGTTTTTAAATATATGATTACATATGCTCATTGTACAGTGCTGAGTTGCTGGACTAGCTCACTTGAGAGATTTTAAGATACCTTTTATAAATATTTCGATGCATATAATTTGAACTGTGACAAAGAATTTAAATAAAAATTGATGATAAAATTAGGGCCCAACTCATAGCGCTCTTTGGACTTCGGTCACGCATTTCTTGCATGCTATTGGTGGGGAAATGTGCTTTTTCTGCTTATGTTCTGCTTCCCGAAGGTCAAAACAAGGGAGTGTCTGGAGGGGCATTTTTATTTTCTTCAGTAAAGTTAGAATATTTTTAAAAATTAGTAGAACTGGGCATGATTTGAAGACAACATTTAAACCTGAAAAAAATATATGCAACCATATTTTTGTTTTTAGAAATTAAAAATTCATTATTTATATAAGGGAAGGGATGTAAGCTTATACACCAATGTCATATTCTACATACTGTAATCTTCGAGAGCATTACACAAATCTTTTATCAGCTAAAAATTACTACTTTCATTATTTGTTACTTAAATTCATATTGATGTATACTTCATTTGCAATTTTTTTCAATATTTCAAAAGAAATCATTATTACTTCTTGCATTTTTCTTATACTAGAACCAGTATACATTACTTTAATCTAGTATTTTTGAATTATCAAGAGATGATGACATACTTTTAAAAAATTCTAGAGTAATTATAGAGCCTCATGAATGTCAGTGAGTTTGGGGGACTAAATCCCCTGCAAGAATTTAGCAAGTTGTTGTGATGAGCATTCCTTTACACTTAGTGATATCTCTTCCTGCTGGGAATGTTTGAGGACACCTTATCTGAAATGTATTTTCTAGACTTTAGAATTCACAGGGGGACAAGAGCCTCCTACTTAGTTTCAGTTCTTTTATACTTCAGGCTGTCTTCAGCAACACGGCTGTATGTACTTCATGTGCTACATGTGAGAATATATGCTTTTTGCTCTGAGGCTACTGTTTTTGTAGATGTGCTGCTGATTTTTATAACACAGTATTAATTTTCACATATTTTTTCTGCACTAACTACATAATGCATCATGTAGGATATTTATGCTTTCCTTATGCATTCCCAGCTTGGTGCCAGCTTCATCCTTCCTTCATGTCTCTTCATTTTTTTGTGTATCACGTAAACCTTGAACAAAACGTGGGAAAAAATCTGCAGAAAAAGTGCAATCTGACGATATACTTAAATGTTAATGAATTGGGCCCTTGTTTTGTAATACAGTCTGCCTGAGCTCATATATAATTACTGGCTTTTACATCTTATTTCACTCATCATTATACAAAGAGCATCTGTTTTATGTTTTTATTAATCAATATTTATTATTTAACACAAATTTTGTAGTTTTCTTTTTAAGATGTAGTAAATAAACCTTTGGTGAGGTATCTGGGGATTGATAATGAATAGTTGTGTATTTTTGTGATGTTACTGAAATAATACTGTTTTGTCTTATTAAAGATGCAATAATAATTCTTTTTTAATAATTAAACTAATTTAGTAAGTGCAAGATGGAGGCGCTTTCCTACAGATTATGCTTCCACCTCAGAAGATGAATTCGGATCAAACCGTAATTCCCCTAAACATACCCGTCTACGTACCTCTCCAGCCCTGAAAACCACGCGACTGCAGAGCACTGGGACAGCAGCTCAAAGTAGCAATACATTCAAGCACAGAATAAAGGAGCAGGAGGACTACATTCGGGACTGGACTGCTCACCGAGAAGAAATAGCAAGGTTGGTTATAAAGGAGTGCCTCTAGAATAACAAAGATTTCTACCCAACCAGTTATATAGTTACATATGTAGGAGAAAGAGAGCTGATGGATTTTCTGTATCACTCTACTTACCACTTTAGTTTACTAACTGAATGGGTAATTTAAAGTTGTTCTTCTGAAAGGCTTAGAGACAAAACACTCATGTTACCAGCACATCTCTTTCTAATGGAAAATGATAGTAATTTCTGACTTACGGTAGCCAGATTCTAGAATGTGAACTACTTGGTTCCATTAGTGGGACTTGCAGATGTACTTTGTGTAGAACTCGTATTTCCTAATGGTATATTTTCTGAGGCTGAAGTATATCTGATTTGGTACTACCTTTACATTCATATCGAGGTAAAATTTCCGATGAATGCATAGGTGACAGAGAAAGAAAAAGTGATTTTAGCAATGTGAGAGACCATGTTCTCATTTTAATTTTTTGTTTATCTAGACATTATTTCAGATTAGGTATTTTCTGATTTAAATCGTATGTATTCATCAAAAAGTAATTTATTTTGTTGTGAGTTCCTGAGATTAGTATAGCAATTCCTCCATGATTGCTAACAGCGCTCGGCTTCAAGTGAACCAAGGAAAATGGTAGTCAGTTCTATGTTCTGTAACCAATTATTCCAATATTATGCAATATATGGTGAAAGTTAAAACTTCAAATAGCTTGCACTAAATAAATAAAACTACCTAAGTATATAAATGTTATTTAAAACTTAGATAGCAGTTTTCAGTTCTCAACTTTTTCACCGAACTTAATTTGGAAACCTGAATAAGAAAAGTGTTTTCCTTTTAAAATTGGTCTTAGCACTGCGGTCTCACAGATGTGTGAAGAGTGGTGTTTTGCTTAGTGTGATTAATTTTGTTTTGTTTTCTTTTCTTGGTAATATTTTTCAACATTTGTTTTTCTGTGTGGTCTGTGCAAAGGAAAAATTCTTAAGGGAGTCTGATAGCATTTTGATAAATCATGAAATAAACATATTCTAAGGCAGCTTTGTAAAACACCTTTCTTTACAAGAATCTCAAGTTAGAGATAAATATAGGAAGGAATGTGTGTATATGGGGAAAAAAATTGAGGATAGCCAGAGCATATCGGTTTCTCCTTATAAAATGCTGCTGTTTCTTCAGTGAAACTTCTTGGTACATTTTGCACATCTAGGCGAGATTGACACTGAAAGTAATTGATGATTCAGTCTAAACTTATTTGTTGGTTAGGTTTGTGGGTTTTTTTCTTCCCTTGGGCTTCTCACAATTTCCTTTAGTTAGGTACTGGTTTTAAATTTCTTTTGAAGGCTGTGTGCTTGTCCTAGCTTTTTCAGCTTCTTTATTTCTAGTGGAAGTGGTGAGAGGCTCAAATCAGTATTGCCAAATTTGTGACAGTGTATAGAAATTTAACACAGACTTCCTTAAATTAGGATATTTAAGGTTAAGAAAGCTAGCACTCAACAGTTGAGAAATGCCAGACTATTGTCATCTGTTTTCACTGCTTCCAACACCAGTTTTCTTGGTTAGCCTCTGCTGAGCCCCCCTGCTCTGGGTCACCAGTTGATCTTTTCTGTGCCTCCGTTATCTCTTCATACTGATTCACAGCATTGCTCCCCTGGCTTTGAGTTTAACTTCTGTCCTTCATAAGATAACTTTTGCCTCTGCTGCCTTTGCATTGCTAACCATAATCTCCTCTCTATCATTGTCTGTCCTGGTCTTTTTTTCGTGCACAGCCCTCATTCCAGCCTCTTTGATCAGAGTCCCTTCAACTCTGTTTAGAGTTTTTAAAAAAGGAAAAGTTAGTTATACGATCTCATTAAAATTAGTTGATTTCATTTTTTTGTTGAATGACTGATTAGATTAGGCAGGTGTAAAGGTGTTTTGTAAAATAAACGTGCAGCTGAAAGTAGTGCGGAGACTGTATGACAAACGTGTCATTGCATCCATATTGCCATTGATTTGTATTTTAACTGGTCTTCCAAAATTGACCCAGTTTGCACTTTTCACAGACTGTACAATTTACAGATGCTAAAAAAATAGAAAATTAGAAAAAGTTTAAAGAAAAACTTGATGGAATAACTAAATTTGATCTAAACCCACTTTGGCTTGAAGGGAATCTACACCCTCAGAATAACAGGAGCTTCACATATATTTTATTTAAGAGTGTAAAGTATCATTACAAAATAAACTGACTCAGTGTAGGAAGTGTGACATAGTAGACTAAGCATAAAAATGGTTTTGGTAATCCAGCAGTTCAGAAATATTACCAATATCTTGGAAGTATTCCTATTTTGTTATGTTATTTCTAATACTATGGATATTCTTTCACTGCAGGTAGATAAGAACTAGCGTTCCAGTTTGTTGAAAAAAATGATCATGCTCTCCCCATCCCAAGCCCACTGTTCCTGCCTTTTCCCTTGCGTTGAAAACTGTGTCTGTCCCTTATGTAACTCTGTAGCTGCAGGAGTCTGCTCACTGAGGGAATCTGATAGCAACATTTCCTGGAGAGGGTTGGGGTGGTTTGGGAATTTGAGATATATTTTGGTTTTGCCTCCCTGGATTGATTTGTCTTGTATGGTTGCTAAGTCTGATGCAAGAAGCAGTAGATCTTCAAGGCAGCCTACAGTTGCACCAGAGTAAATACTGTTATACCTAAAGCCTAAGTCTATTGTCCTTGATTATACAAAACACACTCCTTATATTTAAGCAGTACTTCATGTTTCTAAAAGTTAGTGTAGAATGACTTGAAAACTTCATTTATGAAGAGTCAGGCTCATCTCTCAGCTAGTTTTTAAATTTTCTTTTTTAATAATGTTTTTTATAGTGCTCTATCTATATTGTTTCTATCCAGAAACATTCAATACTGACTATAGCTCACTATCGTATTGAAACTAATTCCAGATTTTGTTCACTCGACTAGTGTTTGACTATGATGATTGTCTAACAAGTTGCTTGCCATCCATGTTGGAGTTGTTTATTATGATATTTTCAGGATTCATTTGAATTCAGTTTTATGTAGACATCTTGACATTTTATGTAATTTTGATTGCTTGGTAAGAACTCCGTTGAAGTGTCTGTGGCGTGTTGAAGCACTGCTGATTTCTGTGGAGAGTTAAGTCGTAGTTGATTGATACTACTTTTGATGATGGTGTTTAATGACATTTGTCTTCTGGAGGATTTACTGATAATCGAAATTTCCTGCTTCTTATTTTCTTTACAACTATTAATTAATTACAGAAAATTGTTGCAGAAATTCAAGCATGCTTATTAGCAACTTCTCTGTTTAAGAAAAAAGTGATGTGGTTGTGTGAAACCAAGTAGGTGCTCTAGTATCTCTACTACTTAGAATATTAGCTCAAACCTTGGAGTTCTAATGGTATGTATATAGAAGAACACAAAATATAAATTAAAATTGATCTAAAAATGTAGTAATTAGGTTAAATTAATTAATGTAGTAGTAGGCACTTCCCATATTTTTAGCTTATTAAAATGAGCAATTGACTTTTTTTCTGCTTTAGTGTTCCAGTCTTTGATAGTTGGAATTCAAAAATACTGAGTGGCCACAGGTAATTGCCCCATATTCTTCTACAACCTTGTCCCAATTGTATGTCTATCTATGCTTCACAAGGTTGCACTTTGTTGTGGGTTGCTGATAGTTAGCCACAAAATCCATTGTTGGAATTTGACTGGAAATCTCTCTAATTAGTTTGCCTTTCTAGTTTAGATTCTGCTCTCTTAGTCTTAACCTACCTCTAGGTTAGTAGTGTCCATTCTTTTTCACTTGAAGACATAATGAAAATAAAGAGCAGAAAGCAGCTCACCTTTGTCAAAGACTAGCCGGCATGGTATGCATCACTGTCACATTGCTGTGCAACTCCTTCCACTGAAGTGGTGGGTGCTGCTGTTCACAGAGTCCTTGGTGGTGCAGAATTAGCACTGTTGGCTTCTGTGCCTTCACTCCTCTTAGACAGAAGAAGCATGAAAGGGGATCACTTGGTGGGCTGCTCTGAATTCTAGGTCTTCTGAACTGCTTGATCCAAGCTGGAGATTCAGGGTGCCGTATTAGTAGGGGGCTTTTAGCTTTCTCCCTGTGCTGAGCAGAATACAGAGCAGAGCTATTTTGTGATGTGGTGGATCAGAAGAAAGGAAAAGCAATCTTCAGCTGAGAAGTCAGGTGTATTTGTGTAGTGCTATCATATCCAGGTTTTACAGGCATGTTTTGTTTTTCCAACTAGAAAGCGTGTCTTGTTTAAATTTGAGGATTTAGGATGCATGAGCACCTTGATCTGAACAAGCTGCAGGGCTGCTGGGTAGTCACAGGTCCTGAAGAAGTTCTTTGCAAGTAGGTAAACTGAGGTATAAATTAAATGTGTGTGGGACATTCCAGATTTATTGCACGTACACACATCATCTGTGCAGTATTTTCAGCATATTTCCAGTACTTCCTATGTGTGTATGTTGCACACATCGCTGCTTGGGAATCCTAGAAAGAAAACAAGGATACTCTGTCTTTTGAGATTGCCTTCTGCCTTCTTTCTCTAGAAAGGCATGTTTTTAAAAGCTTCTATTAAAAAATTATTTTTATGGTTCTACAAATAAACTTGCAGTTTAGAAGGGTGTACACATTTTCATAGCACAGTTCTCAGGAGCTAGTTCTCAGGAGCTAGAACTTAGAAGCTCAAAGGCAGGTCCAGAAGTATTTGTAGGGGAGAATGTAACACTGTCTTTATTACTAGGATCAGTCAAGATCTGGCTCTCATCGCACGGGAAATCAACGATGTAGCAGGAGAGATAGATTCAGTGACTTCATCAGGCACTGCCCCCAGTACCACAGTAAGCACTGCTGCCACCACCCCTGGCTCTGCCATAGACACTAGAGAAGAGGTAGGAGATCTTCATGGAGAAATGCATAAGGTTCTTCCTTTTCTTTATTTCTTTTGCTTTTAGCATTTTGCATAGCCTTTTTTAGTTATTTCTCCTCAACCCGTATGCATGATCTCTACATTGCTTTTTGATTTAAAGTTCCTTTACATTTCCACAAACAACCCAGAAATTATCGTATGAACACAGCTTGTTGAAAGCTATCTGTCTGTCTCTTTTTTTCCACGAAACATAGGTTAAGATAGTTATTTATTTCTTGCTTGTCTGTAGCCTTAGATACTGTTGGATAGTATCTAAGTGCATTTAAAGATATTAGTGTATATGCACAAATATATATAAATGTATATATTTAATACTTTGCATAGCTATTAAAACCAAAAAAGTCCCTCTTTTCACAGGTGACATAAAAGTTTCATCTTCTGAATACTGAAATACTTAGGTACCATCAGTTAATAACTTTAGATTTTCTTTCTTAATAACATTGTCAAAAACTGCCTTGAAATAAGTTTGCCTTGTGCTTCTAATAATTCTTATTTTCTTTGGCTACCTCTGGTGTGCTGTTCTAGGAATATATTGACTAACTTGTTCTAGTAACCATCACAGGCCTAATGCTGGTAAAGATGTTAATCTGAATTTAAATCATCACTTTCTACCATATTACAACTCACCCTAATATGTTGTAAATGTTTACTGCATTTTTTTTCTTCATAGTATTCCTTTCAAAATGTGTTTATTCATTTTTGTGTGCATAAAGTTTGGTTGATACGTTAGTTTACTGTGTTTAGTATAATACTGTCTTTTTCTGTGGAAAAAAAGATAACAGTGATAAGAAATCTGTGAGTTGGGTACTCAGAAAAATTATAACTGCACTCACAGAATTTGGTATTAATTCTCATGGACTTATAGCTAAACTTTAAGGAAGTAAAGTGCTCATATTCTCAGATCCAGTTAGATCACTCTTGATTTTTATATTACTAATGGTTATTTTCTTCCTTAAAATATATTGTACAGTATGTATATACTGCAGGTGGCAGTATCTCCTTTAAGTAGGTATAGGTGTTTCTGTAACACTATGACTACTCTTGAAAAAAAAAAAAATGAATTTCATAGTACTGTACTTAATTCCACTATTATATTCAGCTAATCAAATGAATAAATTATTCAATACCAGTTTGTAGGTAACTATTATGTTAGCTGCCCGTAAGCAAAATTTCTGTGGGGTAGTCTAGTTTTGGCATGTATGTCTGTCATTTGAAAAAAAAAAAAAAGTTCATTTTTACAAGGTATTTTTACATAAGAGTTGCATCATTTTATACTATACAAGACAACAGAATTATGTTTATTTGGTAGGCTTTTTATGGACTGTTTCAGAAGAAAAAGAATATTAATCTGATTTTTGCATGTATCCAGGAAGTTTCCTAAACTGCATTTTTCTTCTACCCTCTAGCTGGTTGACCGAGTATTTGACGAAAGTCTCAATTTTAGAAAAATCCCTCCACTAGTGCATTCCAAACCACCAGAGGGGAATGGTCGGCCTAATGATACTAGACCTCAGCTAACAGATGCCCTCGATCCCCCAACAATTACCCGGAGAAGGACTTGGAGCAGAGATGAAGTGAGTACAGCAGAGAATTCTCTCTAGTAATGTGTCTTTTTTAAGCTTTTGCAATTGTCTCCCCACTTAATATTCTAGACATTATACTTTCTTTCCTACCTGTAGCAGGTGGCGTTGATACTGGAAAAATTATTTATGTATTATTTAATATGCAAGTCAAAATATATGGAATTGTTTTTATTTAACTCCCATTAAACTAATAATATCCTTTCTTATAAAAAATTACTGCAGGTTATGGGGGACAGTTTGCTGTTGTCCTCAGTCTTCCAATTTTCTCGCAAGATAAGACAATCCATAGACAAAACAGCTGGCAAAATCAGGTGGGCTTTTTAAAATTATTGTTATTACTGAAAATGTTCTGCTCTCATCAACATTGTACTTCTACTAGTAGAAGAGATATGTATAATACAGATGGAGAAAATGTATTTAGTAGCAACTCGTGTTCTAAAAAAGCAATGTTACCTGTGGCTTTTTTAGCTTTCAGAAAGATGTGGGATGAATAATTTTTCTATTATTGCTTGTGTGTATTTCACTTTACATGAAAAAAAATACCAGGGAAGTGTACTTGGACAGAGGGATACCCATCATACAGATGGGTACAGCAGAAGAGCTGTTCCAACGCGTGCAGATGCTGTGCAAAATCTATGTGACCTCTGTGCAAGTCTTGTAAAACTCCCTTCCTTAAAAGATAAGGTTAAAATGTTGCTGAACTGTAAAACCAGGCCCTGTACGTTTGCCAAGTTGTAAGGATCATCCATTTTAGGAAGAAAAGCAAATGGGATGGGGGAGAGCAGTTTTAGTAAATCCTTCTGAAAAAGAACTTGCTCTAGAAACAATGTGGTCACTATTGAGTTCTAAATCTAAAATAACAGATGTGTAACCATCTGTTATTTTTCATTGAAAATTCCTGTTTAGATAGTTAGATTCCTGCATAAAATGTCATAGTATCTAAAATAGGAAGTATAGACATGTCAAGAATGATAACATGTTGCTCTACCAACAGCTCCATTTAGCTTGAATGAGTGAGTGTACAACCATTTGGTGACTGCTTTAACAAGAATAAATGAAAATTCTGTATATAAAATTCCGGGTTGTATAATTCACATGTCCTTCATGTCTGTGTGCAGTTAATCATTTAAAAATAGAGTACATTAAAAATAAGACAATAATTTGGCTGAACTTCATGTATAATTTTCTGAATGTGAGAAAATATTAGGTCTGTAATTGATCAGTTTGTCTAGGAAGTGTCAGATGTTGAAATCTTAGATGGGTGATAGATTAATCACCAAATCATAAATTTATTTCAGCATAGGGTGATGTAAATAGTAAAAACAGCAAAATAATAACATATCTGAGAATTGTATTCTCATGGGAGTACCAAAAAGGACTTGACCATAGAAATCAAGAAAAAAAACCCTATATAAATCGGTAAAAACTGAAGGTTATCTGCCATTTCTAGTCCTGCTGTTTCTAATAGGAGGAGTACCACTGAGTAAAGACTGAATCAAGCCTTTAAAAGCCTGCAGCCCATTCTTATTTCTGTTCTAAAGTCTTTTGTGTATTGTTTTTACTAGTGGTTAAAAGGTAACATAGTGAGTACTCTATTTCTGCTATCTTGGAACATGTTAATGGACTGACATTCATCTCGCTTCTTTTTCCAACTCACCATTTTGGGGCTTCAGGATTATAATATTGGAAATACCCTATTTGCTGCCTTTCCCTCTTTGTTTTTTTCCCAGATAGATTCTTTTACGTATCATACTGTTTATTCACATATCTGTAAACAAAAGACATAAATGTCTTTTGCTATGTAAATTTCAGATGCAAATGAGTTTGTGAAATGTGGGTGTACAATATGGTTATCTCAAAAGCTGTTCCAAATTAACAGAGTTCAACTTCATTATACAAAATTTATTATCAATTATTGAAAAGTTCACAACTTCTTCAAGTTTAATCAGCCTCTGAGTGCATGTTATCGTTTAATAGCTGATCTCAAAAAATGAGCAAATATATGCAAATTGCCCAGGGAAGCTGTGGGTGCCCCATCCCTGGAGGTGTTCAAGGCCAGGCTGGATGAGGCTTTGAGCAACCTGGGCTAGTGGGAGGTGTCCCTGCCTGTGGCGGGGGGGTTGGAACTTAATGGTCTTTAAGGTCCCTTCCAATCCAAACCATTCTGTGGTTCTATGAAAGAGGTACCTAAGCGTGACCATTATTTGAAAGTCATTCTAGAAGGTCACTTGCAGAAGTGGTGGTCATTTGCCTTAGTCCCATAACATTATGTCATGAGAGTTTCACCTCCTCGCAGTGAAACATCTGGCAAAAACATGTTCTGAAGCAGCAGTGAGTGAAGACCTCTAAGACAGAAGAATTAAAGCAGCTTCTGGATGGGCTGTCTACGGATGTCTATGTCTGATAAGATAAGGCAGGGTACACGTTTTGAAAGACTAGACTTTCTTGACAGGATAATAGTAGAGAGTGAGATTTTCTGTAGGGTATCAATAACTGAAGAAAGATTAACAGAAATGCGGTACGAACTCTCCCAGCTTTCTTTCAGATTCTTGAGATGCAAGGTATCATTAATTTCCACCTTAAAAATTTTCTCAGAGACCTACCGACAGGAGTAAGTTCTTTAAAGTGTACTACTTTTTGGTCATGATTTTAAATTGGTTTGTCTGTTTGCTTAGCAGTTTTACTGCAGCTATTTTTGTAATTTTAACTCTGAAATAGCAGTTAGAGAAGAAGTGGATTTGGACTTATCTATGTCATCATGGTGTCACTTAAAACAAAAAAAAATAATTCCCAGACCTTAAATATCCACACATTCCTTTTTTTTTTCCAATTGTGCAAACATAGACAGTTTAAATTATGCTTATAATATGACAATGAAACAAAAAATTATTTATCACAACAGGGAAGAAAAAACTTTAAAAATTAAGAATCGCACAGTATGCTTTGGGTTTTTGCAGATAGTAGAAGTGACTTCTTTAAAGTTAATTTGTCTATTGTGTTTTGTAATTGTTGTAAAATGCAGTTTTGGTAGGGAATTCTCTGACTTCTATAAAATTGCTGGTTTTTTTTTTTTTTTTAAAAGTCTCAGTGCTGGAGGAAAGAATCAGCTGTGTCTTTTGAACACCATAAGCAGCAAGTACTTAGCTATAGAACAGCCATTGTAATGTCAATAATAATGATATTGCTGAAACCCTGTAGGCTTCCCTGAAAATTTAAACTGTATGGTACGATTCTGTCAGTTTTCAATATTTCAGATTTTAGTTTTATTCATTGCTCCCTATGCTGCTATCTCATATTATATATCCAATTCTTCAGTTTTGGTTTATTTTTGTCTGTTTTAAACATACTGTTCCTGAATTTCTTTCTTCTAGAATATTATTTAAGGACAAAGACAGAAATTGGGAAGAAATTGAAAACAAGTTACGAGCTGAAAGTGAAGTTCCTATTGTGAAAACATCAAGCATGGTATGAATAGTTATCTTTTCTGGCATTGAATGAACCTCTTATGTAATTTCTAAATAATCAGTAGAGGAATGTGTTATTTTCAATGATACAAAGGCAAAAATCTTTTAAAGGTTTGATTTAGATACTCAATATATTTCAAGAATAAACCTAATATTTTTAAATAATTACTAAGACTTGCTATATTATATAGAAACAGTCTTAAGTAATTGTTCAGGGGAAATTCTCAGATAAAGAATGCAGTAAAAGGGGTACAAACTGTATATAGACCATCAGTACTTTTGTTTAAGAAAAGGTAACAACTGTTAGTTTGAATGTTGGATTGCTTTCAAATGAATTTTACAATCTAAAAACTACTTTGCCTACTGATTATTAATACTTGATTTTTGTATATAGTACTTAATACTATTAATACTGATTATTACTAATTTAGAGAAATAATTATATTTTTGCTATATGTGAGTGAAAATAACCTGTAGACATGTTGCAATAAAAGCACTCTTCAATGAAAAAATCATGTTGATTTTGTGTGGAAGTGGCTAGCACTTTCTCATCCTGAGTTACTAAACTCATCCAGATTGATTTTTCCTGAAACTGTTAAAAACTTGACCTATGATTTCTGCAGAATGGTATACTTTTAAAAGCAATCATTAGTAATTCAGTGTTATAATTTAATAAGTACACTGACAGTTTTGGGGGGGAGGGTTAAAGTTTATTTTAAGCAAGTCACTCATAGAAGTTTCTAATTTTAGAAATATAATAATATAAAGAGTTCTCTTATCCTATCCATTTCCAGAATAAGATTGGAGTTTAGTGTTTTACATTCTAAATGCCATGAATGTGTGGGTTTAAGGCATTCATTAAAAAAGAAAAAGATGAGTTGTATATTTATTCCCAAGTTCAGCATTTTACAAAATATTTTTTGAATACACTAAAGCATCTCACATTGTTTGAAAATGTATGGGGGCTTTTTTTTGTCTATGCACTGATTTTCAAGTTTCTGCTCAGTTTTCAGTGGAATCAATTGTTCAAATGTAGTACCAAAGCAGTGCTTATTTTTACCACAGAATGTTATTAAAATTAACAGGACAGTTGTAGCTGGTGCTTGATTTGTCCTTGGAACATTTATGTCCAGCTCAGATGTGGAATCTGCTTAAAGATAATGACTTTGTAAAATCCAGGGTAGTCAGTCTCTTTGCCACCCACAAAAATCACGTCACTTAGTACAGAATGGGTTTGTGAAATGGGTTTCTGAGATCAGTTCCTTTGAAAATTCTCAGCTTTTGAAGACCACTGATAGCTCTCCTCAGCAGCTGGATTAACAGTATTCTTCAGTGTAGGATTCTTCAGTTGTGGGATTTACATATTTATAATTTAAAATGTGGTACATTTAATGATTGTTGTGTTTCTGAGTGTGTTGCTGTGGCTATGTCTGTGTTAGCAAGTAGTGCAGCATAAGAGGAGAAAAATCTGTAAGGCAAATGAGTGCTGAGGACCCAGTACTGGTGTGCTGTACAGGGCCCAGCGGTTGCAGACAAAATCCCAATGCAGTCATCCTAATGTTGTGACTCACATCTGAGCAAGATCAAAAAGCACGCTATTCCATTAATACTGAGTTTATACTGTAACTTTCCTCTAAAGGTTTGCTGCTACTTTGCCCCATTTCTACAGAACCGTGGCGTCTGTAAATCTGTGATTGTGAAGAAGCAGCGCAGGCAGATGAGCAAGGCAGATGAGTTGGGGTTTCGGTCACCCTAGCAATCAGCCAGTGCAGAGGAGCTCTTGATTTCTGAGTGGGCTGTGGCCATCCAGCCTCAAGCACTGCTGTCCAGAACACATGGTGGACATGGCTGGGCCACAACCAGCAAGGGTGTTCTTGGTGCCAGGGAGGACAACCCAAATAGCATATTGCAAAGGTTGGGAAGGGGGATTGTTTACTACTGGCAGGTAGTTTGAGTCTTTTCTTTCCTTAATGAAACATGTTTGTTTCTTTCCTAGGAAATATCATCAATCTTACAGGAACTGAAACGAGTTGAGAAACAGCTGCAAGGTACAAATCTTTTTTTCACTTTTCTCTTTCATTGTTGCTTGCTTTACGTTTTTAACATATGTATATATGTATATAATGAAACAAAGTTATCACATTTTATTAAAATATATTCACAGTATCAGTTATGTACACTAATATGTAATTGCTGGCATATTTGGTAAAGAAGCATCACTGAATTATTTTAAAACAAAAGTGATTATATCCTCTTATATGGATAAGAAAAGGCTCAACTGAAAATTAAATAGTCCGGAGAATCCCAAAGGAATTATTTATGAAACATTTCTTAAAAATATTTTTTGTGGGTAAATACTGAAGAGTAGGTGATAGAGAATCCTGAAATTAGGATTTATAAAATAGTCTTTGCACATCAGTAGTACCCTCATGTGTAACACAATTCAGTATAAGGAATGCATTGAGACCATAATCTATAGAAATTCTCAAAGAAAAAAAAAAAAAAAAAAAAAAAACCAAACCTTTACCTGATACAATAAAAGGAAAATTTAGGATTAGCTCTTGACATCTTCCCTTCACACTACTGAATCCACTCTTTGTAATTGTGGAGCCCACAGACTACAAAATAGAAAAGTTACTTTGCTTTTCACATGCAATGACTTATCTATATACAAAATGGAAAGAAGTATGTTGCACTTACAGAGTCTGCTGTTTAGACGTCTATTCTGTTCATAAAAATCAACTTAAAACCTGAGTATATTTTAAAAAGAAGTTTCAGTCTTATTTGTGTATTGTTTATACTTAGTTTATTGCTTAATTTTGAGTGGCCAAATGGATTGGTGATCCATGCTAATATATATAATCATTACTGTATTTGTTGTAAATTTCCTGTATTTCTTATTTTTATTATTCAGATTTAATCCTAAAATAAAATATGTTTAAAAAAAGAATGTTTCAGGAGGAATTGCTAGCCACCTCTAAAGACAAATTAATATTTTTTTCATGCTCAGCTATAATTAAAAATGCTAATTTATTACAAATTATGTTGTGTTTAGAGAACATAACAAAGAAATAAGGCCCAGAGAAAGAGGCCAGATCATTTCCTTGTGTACGCAGTGGTGTTCGAATAAATGTTAGTACAGTTTTGGAAATAAAAAAGAGAGGTTCTGTTAAATGTGACAAATGTGTTAATAGTACAATAAGATGAAATTGTACTAGGTGATTCAGTTTGCCCTCACTGTGTCAAGGGAGAGGGATAATAAGTCCATCATTTATGCATTAAAAAGGATAAATGTTTGCTCTTTTATACAAGTTTCATTCAGTCGTAGAATTAGCAGCTGTGGATATTTGGGGCAGGATGGGGTGGAATGAAGCATAATATAATGGTAACATTACAGAAAAAGCCCCTTAAACATGGCTAACAATTCCATCTTTCAGTCTCTGTAAGCTAATCATAGACGGTTTGTCATCTCTCCTATCCACCCATCAGGCAGTGTTTAGTTTTTGCAGTTTCATTTCATCTAAAGTTTTAATTTATTATATGCTTTTAAATAAGTGTCAGCTACATGTATGTTGGATACACCACTCCTTTGTAATGCACGACACGCATAAAAGCTCATGTCTGTCATAAAAAATAGAACTGTTAGAACAGAAATTTCTTATTTTTTATGGTTTCTTCTCTATCCCTTTCACCTTTTCTTGATTGCTCAGCAATTAATGCTATGATCGACCCTGATGGTACCCTGGATGCTCTGAGCAACTTGGGATTTGCCAGCCCCCTCTTACCGGCTCAGCCGAAGCCAAAGTCCAGTCCTGGTTCTCAAAGTACCCGCCCTCAAGTGCAGCCAAACTGCCAGCCTGAAGCTCGGGCCTCTCGACCCGCCGCCGTCCCGGTTGCAGATGAATTTCAGAATGCTGAATCTGAGTCAGATTTCAGCATACATTTCAACAGGTTTAACCCAGATGGGGAAGAGGAAGATGCCACCCTGCATGAGTGACATCTCAGTGTTGATACAAAAGCCGTTCATGTGGAATGTTTAGGAATAAAGGAAAAATTATAATGTTGGTTTTATAATTTTTTTTTTAAAGGCTTGGTCAAACAGCAGTTGTTTCATTAAACCAGTTTTCTTTAACTGTGATGCTTTGATTGTCACACAAATCCTTTTCAAGTCATAAAGATATGCATAGATACCAGTGTAGGAAAGCAGGTAGTGGCAGGTTTGCCCTTTGTGGTTGTGTGCTTTGCAAAAGAATTATTATATCAGCAGTTTTCCCTTACTAGATTTATTTCTTTTTAAAAGCCATGCAAGCAGTCTAACATTTGATGTTACTGAAACCCCAAATCTCTTTGCCAAGATGCTCTAATTAATGGACTTCCTCCACTAAAGTTTGTACAGAACTCTTGAACAGTTACGTTTGATTCTGAATTAGATTATTTACATAGAAAACATTATCTTTGACTACAATGTCACGTTATTTCAAAAGCTAAGACAGATTTCGGAAAGCATTCATTCTTGTGTACTGAAAATCTCGAACAGTTCTGTGATTTATATAACCTTGTTGCTGCGTAAATTGTCTTGGGGTTTACAAAGTTCACATATTATGTTTGCACTAAGATTTGCTGGGAGTGATAGGTGAACATATCGATATCATTAAACAGCAAGCAGTGTTTTCGGTGTACATAGAAACTGATAATACTGTACTTGTATTATCATTGCAGTGTTTTAATCCACTTTCTGAAAGGACTATTTGGCACTTTTTGATCTTATTCAAATGTCTTTTTGATGTTAATGAAAGTAGAAGTATTTCAATCTCATTTCTGTCCAAATGTTTGTTGAAACTAGGAAACAAATTTAAACATACAGCAGCGTGGGACATCTTAAAGCATATTGAGGCAAATGGGCTTTCACCAATTCAAATGCCACATAAGCTTGTGGAAGAAATTACTGTTCCTTGGAATGATCATGAGATGTAAAATTTTCTTTAGGGGACTTGGAAGTAGAGTTGTCATAATTTGCTTGATCGATAGATGCACTCCCAAGCAAGTGATTTGATTTGCTTCTGTATATTTTCCTGTAGTCTTGCTAGTAAAGCTGTCTCTGTCTTACATGTGTAAAAGGATTCTGGAGGACGACTGCTAACGTAGACATTTTGCTTATACCACTGAAAAGCAAGTCTATTTAAAGTTTCCTGTATAAGCCTATTTTCCTTATAAGTTGTCCCAGTAACTTAACATTTGGAAATAATAATAAAAATAAAAGTAAATTACTTTGTATTTCCAGAACACTGTAATTTGGAGGAATGTTATTTCTGTTAAATGTAACTAATGGACTGGAATTTTCCTATGTTTGCATCAGTCTATATATATTAAGGTTAAAGATACAGTTTTGCAGCTTTTATGAAATGGTCTTTAATATTTCAGCAATAATCCTATATGACATTTGTTTAAAAAAACTACTTTCTGTACACTTTTAAATTGTACAGGCTTTCAGAAGTCAGTAGAAGTTGGACCAGTTAATAAAAATGCAAAAACATTTTTTGTAGAGATGTAAAAACAAAACCACTAATCTGTTGTATAATGGATTTCATATTTTCTTTAAAAAAATTAAAAGCAAACAGCCTTCATGTACGACTCAATATGCTCTACTCCAGCTAACTGTGGAAGCCTGAACTACACTAGTTTATAGAGGCTACAAGAAGAGTTTTAGAAGGTGCAGAAGGGCAAAAATAAATCGAAACTAGAGCTAGGTATTGAAAACCAAGTGTACCAAACCATCACCATAATTCCTTCTTTTGTTTAATGCTTGGGAACATAATTTTTCCACAGACTCGAGTGGAAGTAGGGAATGGCTAGGAAGGATTCAAGATGCAGGCTCTTCATGCAAGTTTCTGTGTTTGTGTTTTTTCAGGCGTTTATACCTTTACGTTCTGTAATAAGCATTTTGCATTACTATGTTCTTATTTTGTAGGAACATGTTCTCCTTATTTATTTTTGTTACATTTATTATGTATGTTATTTTGTTATATGCATTTACAACTCCATTTTTAAATAAAGTGTTTCTGGAATTTTACAAATGCGTGAATATGTAATCAAGAACTGGGAAGTTCACACAGTCTTCCTGCAGCCTACCTTTCCTTTACTGAAAGGTAAAAATGTTTTTTCATAACCATCTTTTCTCTGGAAAAAGTTATATTATTGCTACTGCTGCATCATTTATTCTCTGATGACAGTATTGGCTCGCTTTCCTGTGTTCAGGTTCATTTCCACATTTGAATTGATTTTTGTGTGCAAAGCTAGAGGCAAAAATAATGTAGTCTGCCAGTCACCAAATAGTGACTGTGTTTCTCTTTGTAGAATGGAAGTAAATGAGCTTTAATGCACCTGCCAGGTGCGACAGTAGATGCTTTTTCAGACTGCTTTCCTTCTGCGTCATGCATTGGAAAACTTTATTGAACATTCTGATTTGGCTCCAGACTAGTCCATTTTTTTGTGCTGTCCCAGCTTTCACTCCATACATACTTTCCTGCAGACACTTAATTTCCTTTAGCTTCATGCAAGAACAAAACAGTGAGTTTAGTATAAAGCTCCAAGGTTTACTTCCCAGCTTGTGCATTTCAGCGTTGCCAAGCTTTGCTGTAACTTGGCAGCAGCCAGCTCTCTCTGATCCTGCTTCTGTGCACCTATTTTTCCCTTGTATCCCCAGTCTGATGGCAATAAGGCTGCACTAATGGCACACAGTAACACCCAATAGCGCTCAGCTCTAGGAGGGCAGGAGATTTTTAACTGATGTTCAGAGATGTCAGTTTGGTATAGTCAAAAGCATGAGAAAGTTGGAAGGGCTTTCCAGGTGCTCAGGTCTCTTTCATACTCCTCAACTGCATTGGCTGCTATTGTTTCCTCACTTGGTGCCCGTATCCCTCTGTCTTTGCAGAAGTTAGAGTAATGCACTTCTGGGTTAATATTCTCACATGCAGAGCCCCATTTGTGTAAGCGATAGTATAGTATTTTGTTATTTCTTCCCATGTAATATTTTCATCTATCCACTATACTTTGAGCTAAGATTATGCAGAGATGTTTTTCAGAAGTACCAGCCAGATTGCATCAGTCCTCTGCTTCCTTTTGACATCAGCAAGTGGGGCTGATGTGCAGTAGCATGGAGAAAGCAGAGTTCAAGCCTCATCATCTGATCAGCACTGTTGGTTCCTGCCTTAGCTACATGCACTGTTCTAATTATAAACCCAACAAATAACTTCTAATGACACTCGCATCTAGTTGTGACATACAGAAATAAAGCTAAGAGTATGATTTATGTGCCTGACCTGATAACAGCAAGATGGTGTTTCACTCCAGCATGTAAATTATACTGAAAGCAACTGGTACTTCAGTCTCAGAAGAGAGTGTTGCTTCATACCAAAAACTGAATGTCAGTCAATGCCCATTGGAAGGCTTTTGTAATTTTAACTGGAAAGATCTCAAGCATAGAAAAGATCTACAATTACTGCTTTGACATGCAGCCACGAAATGAATGCATGAAGCATTCTGTGAAATAGTGTGTGCAGTAAAAGGAGGCCCTACACACCGAAGAGATATTATAGCACCACGTCTATTGTGTCTGGAGAGAATAAAAGGAAGAAACTTAGCTGCTCACCATACAAGTTGCTTAGCTTCATCTTGATGAATAGTCAGATTTTTTAAAACGTAAGAATGTCATCTTTGACTTCAAGCAGAGCACATCTGTAAATGCTGACAGGGTTACAGTCCTGGTAGTTCAGCCATGCATGCTGGATACTGAATACATCCAACAACATCTGTCTTGGCAATTTTGCCCAAGGACAGTTGCCTAATGCTAAATAACAGCATTTCCACATGCACTCTCAGTTAACTTGTTTTTGTTTGCAGCTTGGTAAGCTTTACCCAGTGCTGTTCCTGTAAGTGACAGCCAACACTATTCATATATTTCTGGAGGAAAAGATGTAATTAACAAACAAGTGGGGTTATGCAGCCCTAGGTATACTTTAAAGCAGGATGAAGTAACTGGAAGCCTGCTGTCAAAGATCTACTCCAACAAGACCAGAGTTGGCAGTGCTCACTTTGTCTCACTAACAACTTCACGAGCAGTTACTGTTTTGTAAGATGTTAAAACATTCTTACCTCACGTCTGAGGAGAGCTCTTAAAATGGATGGGTATAACAAAATGCCCTCTTTGGGGAGGCTGTATCAAAATAGGAGCTTGTAGTTATTGAATATCCTCATGGGAACACAGCAACATTTTCAAACGTTATGCATAGAAAAATTATTCAAGCACTAGGGCCTTAGAGGTGGAGTGAGGGGATAGAGATCTGTTCATTTCAGGGATAAACCCTGCACCTCCACTTACCAATTAAACTGTGTCCTTGCTAAGTTCTGTTGCTCTAGTCCATCAGCTCCTTAGGGCTAGCATTTTTAGATCTGTTTTAAAAATTAACACACATGTTTATAATTTATAAGGCTTTCTGCTCCTATGGAGCAGCTAAAAGCACTATGAGGACTCTAGAGGTTTTTACGCTATATTCAAAAAATAACGGTTTAACATCAGCATGACTTACCTTTCAAGCAAGCCCAGGTCTTTCTTAACAGAAAAAGATGAATTAATAATAAAGATTTTTAAAAAATGTGCAACATGAGGTTTATAAGTTCCGTATATCTATTCATGCACACATGGATCTGTACGATCAGGGCTGATTTTGTTGAGAGATGAGAGAGATGACTGCAGATAATTCAGGAGATTCTAAGAGTATTAAGAAATTAAATACCTTAATAAAGTTATTGGAGAAAATTGCATAAATGGTATTTCCCAGTATGACAACTGATTAATAAATGAGCAGGCAAATTACCGAGTTCTCAACAGGCATTATTGGATTAGGAGACTCAATAAAGTGCAAAAGGCTAAGCAAACTTTTGTGAAAACTCTAAAAAAAAATCAAATTGTAGATGAACAGACGTAAATGGGGGTAGGGAGGGAATACCAACTCCCAGGACAGGGCTGTTAATTTGAAGCATTTTTAGTGCAAAGGAGAGCTGGGAGACACAGATGGCACATAAGAATTTGACCATGAGAATGGCACTTTCAGAGCTGGTCAGAAGCTGTGCAGGATTACACACTTCCTAGTCCAAGATGTGCCTCAGGTGCAAGAGAGACTGCAGCCTCCCTGCTCCTTGGCAGAGGATGACAACTGGAAATACGTAGGAGTTATTATGTGTGTTAGTAATCACATCATTTTTCACTCTGCAGTACAGCTGGAGTTTCTCAAATAAACTGTTTCCTTACAGTGGAATAAAAACCCCCAAACAAGTTCATATCCTCTGGTGAAGTTTATTTTGTGCTGTTTTCCTAAGATCATTTTTGCACCTCACAGATGAAATTTATTTAACTGACTAAAGATGCAGGTGTATAATACTGTAATCTTATTACCTGCACACTCGGGAACTCAAGTGCTATCAAAAATTTGCCGAACAACCCTGTTCATTTGTTGTTTGTTTCCAAACATACACGGATGTATGCAAACCAAGCTCCTCATGTCATTGCTGCCGTCATTACGATGGACATCTGACAAAATGGTCATATATAAAAGTAATTTTTTTTTTTTTTAATGCAACTTATGCAATGTTCGTAACACCTTGCAAGTTGTTTTCTTCCCATTACAAGTCTCAGGTAAAAATGTTGCTTTAGTGACTGAGTTGTTTTCCTAAATGTACAACCTCCTCAAAGATAGCTCCTCTCTCACACTTCTGCATGTTAAAAAATGCTGTTTTTTATTGAAAAAATATTGAAAATCATATCCATGCTTCATTGAAGTTAGTATTCTGAGGGCAGCAGAAGTTCAAATACAAATCTGAAAACACAGCGTAGTGGCTTATCTCAGCGCTGACATGAGCACCAGGCATACCGAGCTTAGGAGAGGTGCTATGTTTCAGTCTACATGAGTAGGCTTTGCTCTTTGGTGTAAAAGCAGCATTTGCCACTTGGAGGTTTTGAGAATGTGTCATTAGGCTTTCAAGCTGTTTTGAGTATCTAAATTTCTGACTTTGGTCAATTTAAGTATTTTTCCAAGTTCAAAGTGACCTTAACATAGAAAGCCATCATTTCTTTTTTAATGATTAAGTGATTTTATTGGGAAAATATGTGGATTTTATGGAACTGGAAGAAAAGTGATCAATAAAATCATGCATTTGTCCCTAGCAAATTCAAGCTCCAGCACTGAGTTACAAGTTAAGCAGAGCTGGTCTCCATGAAGTCAATGGAAGGGTTCATGTAGCTGAAGTGACGTACTTGCTTAACTGAGTGCAAAACCAGATCACTACATTTTGGTTTTCTCTTATGTGCAGTTTTGTGAAATTCAGAAAAGCTGCCTCCTAGCACAAGCATTTTTAAAAGGATTTTTAAATTAGTTGATTATAGGCTTTAACCTGATGTTGCAAAAGCAATGCTTTTGAAATTAGTAGAAAGAAATTCATCCTGGCAGACATCAATTGATTCTTTTAATTGATGTTTAAATTTCTCCAGATGAGGAAATGTGCTGGAACTTGTCTTACTGCTTAAAATGCACTGAGACAAAAAATGGAAAGCATAGGATAGTAGAAAAAAAAATCTATAAAGCAATAGGTATGATTAAAAAGCATAGCTGAAGGAAATTTCTAATTAAAGATTTTCTCTGGGGAGATACAGTGAAAAGCTTGAAGCTAAATGAGTTTTGGAGAATCACTGCAGATCAATGAACCGATCTTGCCACTTTGTGGAGCCTCCCAGACGGCAGCACGGAGGACTGGCCTGGATAATTTTACAGACATTGATATTGCTTGTAGGCTTGCGCTGCAGTATTGAAGCCAAAGGAACAGTTACAAGATTTTACCCTCCAGTGTTGCTTTCCTTTTGAAGTCTTTCAAACGCTTCACAAACATTCCTTCTTTTATGAAATTTCTACGAGGAAATAGCTTCATCCTTGTCTTACAGGTGGGAAAGTAGACTAAGAAAAATCTTACTGTGTTTGCTCTCTAGGAAATGCTGAAGCAAGGCTTTGCCACAACTGAAATCTCAGTAAGTGACAACATGCAGCCTGATGGTAGCAATAATGCACCATTAGATCTGACAGTGCCCATTTTTTACTATCAAAGTTATTCCTGACTCCTGAGTGGCTGTAACAGAGCCAACGACCTGTGTCTTCCCACCCAGATCAGTTTTGCTCACTTCTCCCTCTCTGTCCTCTGAGTTCCTAACAGTGCTCCTTGCTGACGTATTTGGAGCTGCTGAGATACAGGTATCCTGTGTTAGCTAGCTGGTCTTGGCAGCCCCTCCAGCAGTGGGTTGGAACAGGAGCATTTTGGAATACTTCTTTCTTTGTGTTAAACATGGAGTTGTCACACATGTAATCCTCAGCGCTGTGCATATCTCAAAATTTTCACAGGTCTCCTGAAAATTTATTTTTCAGGTTTATCCCTACTTCTGTCTATTAAACAACACTGAATGCAGTGATGTGTATCAGTTTTATTTGGATTAATATGGTCTGCCTGTGCTTGAAGTGCTCTAATTCTCCATTCAAATTATTTTAATTTATGTGCATATACTTAAAAGTGTCCAATTTTTTTAACTTATGATTTAATGGACTAGCAGAGATCATATCAATAGAAGTTTTCAGCTGCTGATACTTGGGGCTTTGTATTTGCTGCCAGCAAAACTACTTTTGCAGCACTGCAGAAGCACTGATGGAGCCATTTATTTTTGTTTTCTAATGTAAGGATTCCATTTCTAAATGTACGCAGAAGCCCAGAGTGAAAGGCATCTCAGCAACTGTATTTTGTTCAATTGTCAAAAAATTATCAGCAACATATGAAAGGTGATATTTTGTACCTCCACATAGTGAGTCATGAAGCAGTTTCCCTGTAGGATGGTATGGAGCTGTAGTTCCCAGGTGTTTCTGGAGGGTTCTCTAGAGCTTCAGTTTCTGATTGTGTATGTTCATGTATGTTAAATGTCCACAGGATCATGATACCAAAAATATTGGTATTTAGAGTTTATACATTTCAGAAAAGATCTAAAGCCATTCACCTGCCTGTCAGCTTTTCAGAAAAAAAAAAAAAAAAAAAATATGGTGAGGTGCCTTGTTGAACACATGATTACATCTGGAGGAAAAAAAAAACCTAAAGCCTCTAAAATTTTCTAGTTAAGCTGCCATTTTACCAAGAATTCAAGTGCTGAAGTTGTTATCTTGAGAATGGCCACATGGCCCATTAAGCCTGCCTTTCTTTGAAAAATGATTGAGTTTCCTAATTTCTTTGTCACAGCTGCCACTGAATTATACAATGTTAATGACAAACAAGAAAGAGTTGCAGAACACGCTTTCATTTTACTCAGGGGTCTGGAAGGACAGAGCTACGTGGATAATCCCACATTCTGAATGAGTTTGTTTGGCATCACTATCAAAGGAGAAACCAGAAGCAGGAGAGATAAGTGATCATTTTAAGTCAAGTTCTCCCTGGCCCCTCCTGGCTCTGGCTGTGCCTGCACTCTGGCTCTCCTGTAAGGAAATTTCACCAAGGAATAGACTAGATTTGTCTCACTGATTTTCTCTCTGGTAGAAACAAGTGTGCTGAAGTCTGATGAGTGGTTAATAACGACTAAGCAGTGCTGCTATTCGTAGCTTCCGAGGAAGGAAACTGTGACTCTGCTGAAACAAGCTGCAACAAATTAATGCATGGTCTCACTGGAATCAAAGCTTTTCAAAGTGCATTACCATCAGGACTAGAAGTTCCTCAAATAAATAAAATGAGGAGGGAAAAAAGACAATTCCCAAAAAAACCCCATTTTTAAAGGACTTCGACTTTCCCGGGAAGAACTGAGGAAAATATAGCATAGATTGGATCAACCTCTATCAAATTTTCAGGTAAATGTGCAAACCCAGCTACAACTTTCCCAACCTGGATTTCAACAACTAATAGGTCGAGCTGCAAAGAAACTCAAAGTGTCAGAGTTTTCTGTGGAAGTTGTTTGCCTGGATGGAAAATCATGGTATCCAGGGGAGGTTCTCTCCTCACCCAAGAGGACTCGGGTAAGAGGGCATGCTGCGCTTTTCTAACCCATTAATTTGCTAACAGCGAGGACTGCCGTTGGCAGAGCAGTTTCTGCACTTCAGCAGACCTTTGTCACGGGGACAGCAGAGGCAGCCAGAGAGGCTGTGGACTGTGTTGCTCATGGGACGGGGACAACCCTTCCAGCCCTTCCAGCAGACACAGAAGAAAAGGGAAATGCCAGCAAGGGCTCTGCAAAGCAAGAGTTCCTCTAATTTACAGGATAAAAAGAAGGTCCTGAGCTTGTTCGTTACATTTTGAGCACTTCTGAAAGCTTGAGTAAATGCTTACATCAGTTTCCTAGAATGAGTGAAACTTTTGGTGACGCAAAAATGAAAGCAGATATTCAGTTAAATGACAGATCTGTGAAACGGTGGTTCTTACATGGGGTTGCTTGAAGCAGCTAAGGAAAATACCCGAAGGGCTTTATGAAATCCCTTGAACTGTTTCAAAAAACATGAAAGAGGGGAGGAAAGGGCCATCACTACACTGAGATACCAGAACCAGTCAGGTGTTATTGCTAAATCTGGAGTGTTAAAAAATAAAAGGCATTTGACAAGTGAACAGGATCCACAGAATCAAGAACAGCAGGGGATTAGCTCAAACACAGGATGTACAAATAATGCTGACAAACGGAGAAGCCAAGATGATGTTGCTTGGGGTCAAACAGAGAAAATGACTGGGAAGTCAAGATATTAAAACTCAAAGCTAGACGCTGAACTTTGGGCAAGAAGTCTTATTAACTAAGTTGATAGAGTGCTAACAACCAGTCAAGACTCAATTATGGGAAGTAACTGGAGAAAAATTAATGGGAAGGTATCTTGAGTATTCCCTGCCTGGAAATTCCCTTTCATATGTGGTCCAGAAAAAAATAATTTTATTCCCCAAATTTAAAACACTTCTGCCTTTCAAAGTTTCTCAATTTATTTTTTTAAAAAAGTGAAGTTCTCGTGGCAGAACTATAGTTTGAATCATTCTGGCTAAACTTACACATCTACTAGCTTATCATTTCTATGTCTATTTTTGACTTACTGGGAACTTGGATAACTGGAATATCTTTATCCTCTCCATGTCAGCACATGACCTACACATGCATAACAAAGAGAATAACTTCAGCCATTCCTTACTTTTTTGTAAGTACTTTTTTTTTGCCTGCTGACAGATATTCAGAAGAAAAAATAGTGATGCATGAATGAACAGTTTCCAACTTTTTCCACATGGAAAGACCCCAGTACAAGCGGTTACAAATGCAGATCAGAGACTGCCTGATCAGTTGGTGCCTCTACATACACGCCTCAGCACTCTGAGGGATTAAAATCCCCATTGTAGCTCTATGGAGTATCCTCCTCGTTCTCCAGCTGAGTTCATGAAGATGAACAACAGCGTACGGGAAGAGTTTTGAAGAGCCGCCACCACTGAAGCAGTGCAGGGAGAGCCAATGGGACCACCTCCACAGCAATATGTTTCTAGAAGTGCTTGCATGATTGATGGTTGCTTGTCACCTCCTCACGTGTTTGACTGCCCTTGGCCTGGCCATCAAGATTTAACACAGTGGAAATAAGCAGCCTCTTTTTTTCCACCTGAAAATAGGATTGTAGGGATTTGTTACTGTTCTGGTGAGCAAAGGAGAGAGAGAAATTTTTGTATTTTAGTTTCTCTTCCCTTCCTCTCTGGGCTGCTTGTTCTGATTTTTTTTCCTATTTTTAACAAAGGAAGTTCTGCTTGTTGAAAAAAAGATCCTAATATGCTTTGCAGAGAATTCAAGTCAAAATAAGGCTGATAATCTGGCTATCAAATCCCTACTATGAACATTACAGCTGAGCAAATGAGTTTTCCATGGCCTGCACAAATCTGGATTAGACTGATTTCTCTGGTCCTTATCCATCATAGCATGATTCAAAAAATTACTGCTCATGCCCAGTTAGCCATGACATTCCAGTTCTGAATATCCCTGCATTGAAAGGAATTTCACCATCTTCAGAGCTGTTTGAAGACCACTTCGTGGGCCTTTTACTATCCTCACAGTCTTCCCATGCTCTGCACTCCTTTTTTTCGAAACGCTGTAAAAAATTTGGATCACCTTGTTGCAAAGAAGTGAGCACACACTGACTGTACGATGCTACGCATAAAGGCGGTAAAGAAGGACAGCAATGTGCTTGGGGGATGGAGTGCAGCACCACGAGTGATTTAAGATGTGGACACAAATAGTTTCTCTGTAGAGGAGGTACGTTCAAGAGGCAGATATTGAGTAGCAAGGAGTATCAAGCAGCAGCTCTCTAGTGATGAAGCACAATATCTGCAGGGTGAACACACTATAATACAGCGCTGCATCGCGTGGTACGTCAGCAAAACTTCCTATCTCTCTGAGGTTCAAGGAGTTTGAACAGATTTCCCCAATAACTGAATCTGTATCTTCCTCAACATATATTTTTACCTAGGTCTACAATAATTAATAATTCTTGTGTTTTGTAGTGGGAGGAACTTATTACTAACAACAAAACATGTCTTAAAAGATTCAGAATAACTTTCCTTGGCTGATTTTCTTTGTGTTGTTTTAAACCGTAGCTTAGCATAACACAGATCACACATTTATTTTTCTTTTGTGATCAAACAGCTTTCTGAAGAGCAAAACAGGATTACATGTTTCCATTTGGGTTTTTAAAGAGCTCTTTCAAAAAGAAAGAATCCAATATTTCTAAAGAGCAGAATCAAAGATAAGTCAATTCTTATCCACAGCATAGAGTTGGATGTAACTTAATTCTGCAGTCCTCAAATTCTGGATTTGTCTGCCATCTGCATGGCTGTGTCTGAAGACTTTCTGTGGAGTCCGAAAAGTGGCTCCTCTTGTCAAGAATATTTAACATTTTGGAATTGTTTAAGAAGCCAAGAATTCCTGTATCCTGTACAATGAATCCAGTAAGTTCACTGCATCTCATATCTGAGTCAAATATTGACAGCTGAGAGTGTGTTTGCCAAGCTGCCCTCTACACTTATAAATGAAATTGAATGACTTGCTTATTTTTTTGCTCCTATCCTAAACAAAGAGACAGAGACATATCAAGAAGCTGAAAAACCCACTGTCTTTAATTTAATTCTCATAGAATAGAAGCCACAAAGAGGTCTGTCCCAGTGGGGCAGGCAGCTTCTGGGACATGCCACCTTCTCCTGAAGAAGCTCAGGAAAGGCTGTTTGAGCAAGGAGAGTGCCAGATCCATTGGACACCCCCTTCTGCATCTGCTATCACTTGACATGACCAAAAACATCTGAGTTACTGTTTTGTTATGAGTCTGAGATCAATTTTGAGCATCCAGGGCTTTCCTGACTTTGTCATCTGGTGTGTGAAGCAAATCTTATGGAGTTGACCACGACAGTAATGGAAATGGGATGTTTGGACAGAACAAAACAGAGGTGGGTAACTACAAGCCTCTCTTATTTGACTCATTTCATCTGTTTGCAGTTTGTTTCTATATGACACATTTGCCAGCAGCTCAGGGTCTGTGTTTTCTTGCAGTTTCCCATCCTTATTTCTCGCTGCATCTCTGGTCGCTGGCAGCTTCTTCAGTCAGTCGCTTCTAAGAAAGCCTGCAACAGAGCTCCTCAGGATAACTGCTTCTCCCACAAGCTCAAACCTTTTCCTCTGGCACTGCATCCATCACACAGGTACAGACAGAGAGGCTCCATCCCACTGACAGCACTCAGGAAGCAAAAGCAGTATTTCAGCTTGGTATTTTTGTGCCTGTACTTATTCCCTAATTCTCTGTGTTTTCCAGGGGAACATCAATAAGAATTAACACATGTCAGCTGTGCTGAGCAATGTAATTAAATGCTCATGTTGAGAAGCTAACCCTTTGCTGCAAAATGCCATTGGGTACTTATCTTGGCTTCCAGATTTGTCATGCTCTCAGCCACATGTATTATTATTTACATCAAAAGGTGGATCAATGACCTATAACTGAGCTTTCAGCCATTATGTAAATGAAAAGCGTAGGCTATCACTTTTGACTCTTTCCAAGAGTGTGAGTTACTTGAGCAGTGATGAATAATAGCTATTAGATGAGAAATGACCAAACAGAATTAATTTAAATTAGCTTGAGATAGCTTTAATAAACTGCTGTAAATCAGCAATTTGTGCTACATAATCTCAGCAGTGGAACGCATGAAGAGATTTTGCATTAAGTACTTAAATAGTGACATTATTATTGCTACGGCCAGATGATTATGGGAGTTGAACAATAACAACAACTCTTCTTGATTTCAGTGCAGCTGTGGAGAGGCAGCTCCTGTAAACAACCAGCTAGTAAGGACTCAAACAAGTCTGGGTCACTCAGGGAGGAAGAGCTGTGGCAAAGGCCAGGCTTTGCCGTGCCCAGGAGGAAGGCTGGCCATCACTAGCCAGGTCACATAACAAAACTCCTGGTGCTGCAGGTTCCCAGGCAGTGTTCACATTTACACTTCAGAACAATGTGGCTCAATAAGTTCACTATCTAATTTTGGGTGTGGTGCTCTGATTACCTACAGGCTACTTTATTCTTTGTCTCATCTATCTCATGACACTTTACTGGGCTTGGAGAAAAGAATCTGACAAAGCGGTTTGTAAAAAAGCTACAGGGTTTGGCTTTTTTTTGTTTTGTTTTGTTATGACTCCTTAGAAGACATTTTCCATCATACAACAGAAGGATTAAATCTGCCTTTGTAACTTTTACATTTCCCATGCGCGTTGGAGAAACTACAGACAGAGAGGATAACATGGTAGTTGATCATTAGGGAATTAAGCTTGAGGCCATGAGAAACAGCCCTTAGGATTTCAGCATTAGTCATGGAGTACAGTTAATGATATCAAATTAAAGTTCAAATTACAGCATGGCTTTTCTCAAATGGCATTAAAGCCACCTCCTGATTTGCAGTGCAATATGCAATAGCTCCTGCTAAATTTCAACTCTCCTGTCTCAGCTGCACAACCAAATATAGCAATTCAGGCAAAGATAATTAATGGTGAGGCTATGTAATGTGACATAAAAAATAACTGGTCTCTGTGGCTGCAATTTTTGGTTATGCTGTTCCTTTGGGCATGCAAGGTAAACTGACAAAAACATTAATTTATTTTGCTTTGTATTCAGTCCTGCTTCCTATATACACTGAATTTCTGCTAGTTTCTTCAGATTTGTGCAAATAAGAATCTGTCTCTTGAGGAATGGGGAACCTTTCTCATCATTCATCCTGTTTCTTTTTTATGTTATGTGTACCTATTCACCTCAGCTTTATGAAATTCCTTCATTAACAAGAGGAATTTGTAGTGAAACCCTTAAAAGAACTAGATAAAATTTTGTAAGTAACTTCTTGCAAGCAACTCCCTGCAGCTTTGCCAATGAACTTTGATGATAATTTGTAATGTGAGCTAGGATTGCAAAGCATATATATGTATATGTTTCTGGTGCTTAGGCAGGAACCAAGACTTCTGCCAGCTGTGAAGAGAAATTGAACATATCGATCTCATTTTACACGTGACTGGCATCTGGAGATGAAATGAGTTCACCACACTTCTGAGTTAGTGATTTAAAGCTTTATATTTTTATTCTATGGATGTTTGGAATATGGCACGAGTTGTTAAGATAAAACATGTGAAATCATATCTAAAATAATTATTTCACATATGATATGAAATCATCCTTTTAGGTTTTTCTGATCCAAAGAACCTGAAATTTTTCAGTTTCCTTTCTTTGTTTTTTTTGTTTTGTTTGTTTTTGTTTCCCTTTAACTCCCGCTCATCTCTGGAGACTATGCAGAGACTCAAAGCTGAAGTACAAAGTGATTAGAAAGATTTGTATTCTATTGATTTACCTTCTAGGACTTCAACCAAGGATTCACACTGCCCCATTCAGCTGTTTACCCTTCACTGACGTTCACTCCATTACAAGACATACAGGTAATTAGAACTGATGAGAATCAGGTCGATTATTCTAGACTCAGTGCCTGCACTACACTCTATCAACTCAAAATGTTATTCATGTCAGCCTACATTCATACTGAGCTTTTTCTAAACATTTATAAGGTTATCCTGGCTATTTGCCATGTACAGACGTCGAGACAATTGCTGTTGTGATTCCCAGCACAGATAGTTGGCTGTCTTCTTGATCATTCCCAGCCCAGCAAAAGGGGAAGCCTTAGAAAAGAAGAGCAGATGCTCAGGTTTTCTGTTCTCTGTGCCGTCTACTACCACTGTTCAGCAGCCATTTCTTCTAGAAACTTTTCTGTCTCGGCTCCACACAAGTAACTGTTATGCTCACCTTCTACACATCACCAGATGGCAAACTAAGATTCTATTGTCTTGGCAAAGAATAAACAGATCAGACCAGATTCTGTAATACACATATATTGATGGAAGTTTTTCTACATTTACTTTTTTTTGCAACACAAACATATCCAGAACTCAAACATTCATTGTCACTAAAATGAGGGAAACAGCAGACTGTGGTAGTAGCTGGCAGGTCTCTGTCTTCTCCAATATGTGCATCTCGCCAGCACAGGCTCTTGTTTATCACCAAAGAGCTTGAAAAAGCCAGCACAGAAGTCTTACAGACATTAGATGCACCAGCTATGCTGCTGAAGGGAGGTGCTGAAATAGGGACATGGTTGAGGGAAGCAAAAGAGCAAACATAAACTAGAAAAGGCTGTGGAGATTTTATGCCTCTGCACTAATACTTGTTTCCTTCTCCCTGTCTTTCTCTTTTTCTCTTTCTTTCTTTCTTTCTTTCAGGAAAGATACACCTGTCAACCTTCAAATCAGCCAGTGTGACACAAGCCATCCAGCTGTGTGGCAGATGGCTGAACTGTGCTTTGTCCTATATACATCCGCGCAGAAATACTTATAAATATCAAACCTGATGCAGTGAGTGACTCAGCCCAGTTTTGCAATTGGTAGCCGGATTGTTCAGGGCTTTCAGAAACCATAAAATTCCTTTGCTTTCCCCAAATAGGCATCACAATTCTTAAAAACAGGTCTTGGATTTAAAAGACGTTGAAGGTGCTGTTTGTGTAGCAATGTGCAGTAAAACTCAAGGGTTGTCTCCTTCAGCCACCTGAGGCTCTGTAGGATGATGCAGCAGTCATGGAGGAAAGGGACAGAAGCATCATTTAGGCTCGTAGCTGCTGTATGACAGTAGCTAGGGGACTGAAGGAGAAGCACTGCCGTGTACAATGTAGAAAGTTCCTTCCACCTACTTAATGTAGGAGGTAGAGGAGGAGGAGAGTGGAGCTGTACAAGAAGGAAATTAAAAGCAGAGTGACATGGATGGTGTAGGGATGGAGCCACTTCTTCCTCACAGCTGGTGTATGAGCCATCCTCTGCCTGGCCCGCTCAGCTCCTTTCACTAATCGCTGTGGGCTGAAACAGAAAGAGGAAGATGATAATTCTCCACGTTCCCCATGTCTTCCTGCTGCCTGGTGCCTCTGCCCTGTGGATTGCTCCTGTCAGAGTAACAGACAGTGCAAAATACCCTTCAGGGATACTCCAATCCTGTGTGATTTAGTGAAGTTAGGGACCTCCACTGTGCGACTTTCCCTCATCCTTACTGATGCACTTGCTCTTGCTCAGTCTGTAGCCATTATTATTACCTTTCTGTGTGCTTTCAGGGAGCTATCCAAAACCCATCAGACATGCAAATGACTCCAAACTCCTTCATTAGACTCCAGCTGAACTCAGTGGGAGCTCTGCTCTTCCTTCTGTACAGTGTCAGTAGCATCATCATTTTGGGTAAGAGAAATAATGGGGGGGGGGGGGGGGGGGTTGTCACCTGAGTAGGACCTGTCCAGCCTCCTAGAGTCTGATCCAGGTTGCCCTCAGTGTCTTGAGATGCTTCTTGGAGAGCATAATTTCAGCTGAAGTAAACTCAAGAACTACAATATTTCTTCTTTCAGGAATGCTGTACCCATGAAAGGTTGTGAGAGAGCAGTTTTGCTTCTGATCTGCTTGTCTAACTGCAGCCTTGGAGCTGGCGTCACTTGTCATCCCAAACAGCAGCCTGCACTTTTTTTTTTTTTTTTTTTTTGAAGTCTGATAGTACTGACTAAGAAATGATAGCAAAAGGCAGCAGAAAAAACAGACTAGTCTGGCCCACTAAGTTTGTCATACAGATGCATCGATTCATCGGGTCCATTTTTATAAGCTATGTGTATTATTTTTTTAGAATGACTTGGGGATTTGCAATAGCTCTTGATGGCTGTAGGGGATACACAACTGAAAGGACAATGCATTTACGAAGATGGGATTGTTTAGCATATTCAAAGCTAAATTTTGTTGGGGGGGAAAGCTGGCATACTAAATGGAGCTGATCAGTATGCTACCCTCTAGAATCATCAATCTTAGTCTGTGAGCTGCTTAGGATGGGCACTTGACCTAATTTTGATTTCTAAAATCAGTAACCAAGATCTAGTGAGAACAGGATTAATTGCTAGCTCTAGTTAAAAAAGAAAAAAAAAAAAGAGAAAGAAAAAAAAGAAACTATATAGTTCTATATTTCATTTTAAAAAAAAATGACAAGGCTAAGGTACATTCAGGTGTCAGCTGTGCAGCGCATCCTGTAAACTGGAGTCTTTGGATGCCAAAATTAGAGGTAACCAAACTCACTAGTCACCTTAAAAAACGTGTGCAGGTAGAAATGGTCATAATTGTCACTGCTATACACATCCTGGCTCTAGAACATGACTTTGATGTTAGCCAAGATGAATGAATTTGTTCTTTAAGCAAAACAGCATCTAGAATGACAATGGCATTATATTCTATTACCAGAGCTGACTGTACATTTTTCCCTGTTAATTGTTTCTCTTGTTAATTGTCTGTTTCTCTTTTGAGGTCCTCTAGTACTTTCCACCTTGGATCAGGTCTTCCAAACTTGTTCTACTTTTGTATCGAGTAACTTCAGTTAAAAAAAAAAAGTTTTAATAGTGATTATCTTCTGCTTACAAAATGATTGAGAACAGTTGATTCCTTTTCTTTATTCATGCTTGGGTGTATCTTATGAATGGCTTTTAGCCCAGTCCTCTGTTGGTAGACTGTTCCAGTGTTTTATCATCCCAGTCCTGACCCATGCCAGCTGTCTTGTATAGGTATGTACCTTGTACTACTGTTTTCTGTCTCTCTCCCTTGCGTTCACCATTAGAAACCTCCATTCAAGAATTCTTGGGAGTAATTAATCCTTATTTAGATATTAATTTGACAGGTGGATATTTTTAAACTTACATATGTATTTGTTGATATGTACATAAGATTAACAAATATAAGCCATCTATAACTAGGTTAAGAAATGTTTTATTTAAAGAAAGCCCCATGCAAGTTATAAAAATGCAAAATTAAACTCAAGGTCTTCTGTCAGCTTCCTCGTATCTTTTCACTGTCTTTCAAATGTGGTTGCAATGCAGATGATTATATTGCTCTGCTGAATGTTCGCCTTTTGCTAACGTTTAAATTAAGGGCATTTTTCAGAATAAAATGTTAATCTCTCCTCCCTCATCTGCTTTTCTACACCAATTTCCTGGCAATTGTACATTTTCAAATATAAATGAACCTCGTTATAAACGAATCAAGCTGTTCTAACTGCAGACAGGAAAAAAAGAAAATGAAGAAAAGACTATTAATGTCCAGTATAGCATCTTGAATACCTGGGAGGTTCTTGGACAGTAAAAGGGAGGGCTTTCTAAGAATGTGGGTAGTAAACATAACTAGAGATGCTGGAGAAGGCAGCTACAGTTTTCCATTAGAGGCTGAGGATTGTTTCAAAACAAACACCCGGGTTTGTATGGAAACTCATGATTACAGAGTCCAAAGCTTCTCCTGCAGCACAAAGTTAAAAACCTAAAAACACAAATCTCTTCCAAACTGAAGGGGGCTCATGTGGCAAGAATCAGTTGTTTCTGTTTCAGGCAAAATGGTAGAAAGAATCCGAGTTTGGTTTTCAGGATCATCTGCCTTGTCAGTAGGTGGCACATTGGTCTAAAGTTTCAGAACCATCACTGTGCTGTTGCTCAGTTACAGCAGCTGCATGGACAAACAACAGCTTTTAGATGGGGAACAGCGAGGAATTATGTGTGTAACTGCTCTGTGTGTGTGTGCCTGCAAGTCCCAGTTGGTGGTGCCCATGTATACGGCAATACAATTGCGTGGATGCTTTGTCTGAGACTGTTGCTCTGTGTGTGATACAGTTATATTATAGACACTTGATGTTTAGATACTGGTATCCAAAATAGGGATGGGGAGAGAAAAAACTCAAGATGTCTGTCCAGCTACCATCTGTACATACTGGTCTGTTTTGTACTTGAAGCAGGTGACGGTCAGGTCAGACTGTACACACCAGTGTCTTCTTGAAGGAGCTTTTGTTATCTAGGACCTCACATTTCATAAAACGTGCAAAGGACCTTAGGAACTCTACTTGTAAATGACTAAAGTAAGTCGAGTGTGGAGGACAGATAACAAGGATTTTTATATTAGTTCGCAGATAGAGAGCCGTAGGCTCCCTCCAGTATCTCCATCAGGTGTTTTCAGATGTTATTTGAGATGTCTGTTCCTGAAATTTGAAAAAGGGCAAGGAATCAGAGCCCAGCACACTGTATTGGGTGTTACCTTTATTTTAAACCACAAGTAAGTGCCTCATATCCTTAACTACTGCTCTTTTCCCCTGTCATCACCCCCTCTCCCCCGCCCTCATTCTTGATGAAGAATCATTTGCCAGCTTTGAGAAGCCCACTGCAGCTTAGTGGGATGGGTAACTTGAACATGGATTTCTGCAATGCACTGTGACTAGCAGCACATTTCAGGGATTTGTTTTCTCATTTGTGGGAAGCACATTCTTTTTCAACAATTTCCAGTGCAGTCACCTTCTTTTGCAATAATTTTATGCCTTCTCAAGGAAGATACATGCAGAGATTACCTTGCATGCTGTCTTTTTTTCATGACTGTCTTTCTCTTTACCTGTTCTTTGCTGTGGTTTACCCCATGAGGCTGGTATTCATATACTGAGAAAACGCTTGTGTTTTGGATTTGAGACTGCTGGGAGCTTTCATTTTCAGAAGTAATTTCAAGTTCTGGATTCTCAAAAGAAGGCAGGTTTGGAAGCTTACTAAAGTGTAGTAATAATTCTCAGTCTTGGTAGGGCTGTTCTGTAATAAAGCAGGAAACCCACAGGAGAATCAGCACATCAGGTTCATTTTGAACTCTACTGTGCAGTAAAACTGATCCTGAACTTAGATGAATTAAGTGGCTTTCTAGTCTCTCCCATTATTTTATTCCTTTATGCATTATGCATTGTTATATATCGAGTATTTTTGTCCTAAGATGTGGAACTGGCCATTTATAATAGCATAAATTAAATGGAAATTCAGATTCAGTTAAAATCCAGAGAAAAGTCTATCAATTCAACAACTTTTTTTCTTTCACATTGCAGAAATTGATTTTGGTAAAAGACCTTTACATTTGTTGCAATTTGAAAATTAGTGATGTATCTTTAAAATTGGATTCATTCTTCTCTTAGGGTTCAATCCCAATTCTGAAATATGATTAAATTTTACCAAGTCTGGGAAAGTCTTGAATTTTTAACCTTCAGGAATGAGCTAACAGTTCTGCTGTGACCTTTGGGTAGGAATTAAAGGACTGTCCCAGTTCTTGAGGCAAAGGAAAGCTGTAGGGACAGCCACCATTTGTAGGGTCCTTTTACCAGGGATTTTTTAAGATGAGCTGTATCTTGCTGAGGGTGATACTCTCAGTTGGTATACTCAGCAGAAAAGTTACAAAAGGTAAATGTGACCACATGGTGCAGGTTGGGGTAAACACTATGTGTCAATATCCCTTATTTGGATCAGTGGAGAGTTTATTCTTTGTCCTGTGGAACAGAAACCAACGATGAGTCTTACTTGTCATCAGTACCTGACCATGGAAACGGGTTAAGATTTGTTGGTTTGTGTTTCACAGGCTACTTCTACATGGGTTGAAAAACTTGTATGTCTTGGATAAGTGAGACTTCTTGTTCTGTCCGGTGGATCAAAACTAGCAGTGGGAAAGAAGAGGGAAGTCTTTCATGAATAAACCTCTAGGAACCCTGACAACATGCAGATAATCTGTCATTTTAGGGCTGTTCATCCATTATTTCTTCTAGTCCTCAAACTCTCACTGAAGTCAGTGGAAGATTTGGACAAGGAATCCAGGATCAGATCTTAGATCTCTTCTAAGAGACATTCATCTGATCCCTTTTCAGGAATCTGAGAAATTACATGCTTACGGTTTTGCTCTGATTACTTGTAGATAGTAGGTATTTTTACTCTGGTAAAGAGAATAAGATAAAAGGGAACATCCAGGCAGATGAGAAGCATAGTGAAGAAAAGACTCAGTGTCAGTACAGAAACTAGGATGGCTGAATACGCACTAAAGGTTAAGGGACTTGTTTTGCTTTGTAACTGCTAGAGGCATCTTAAAATATTGGAAACTTAAACCTTTCTCATAGATGATAAATAATGTCAGCCCAAATCCTTTCCAAAACTATTATTTGGGAATTAGATATTGAATATAGTAATAGCTTCACTCCAGTACCTTTCATTAATGCAAAGTTAATGGAAAAATTATTGAATGGTAGTTCAAGCCATACAAATTAACTTTGCTGAATAGTAGCATACAGAGTTTAACCACCCATGAAGAGTTTCACTCATACAAGCGTTCCTGTTTCAGGTAACAGCCACGGCAATATCTTTCACACAATCTGGCATACTGCAACACAGGCAGTGTTGACAATATGCCTTATTTATTTTGCACGTGATGGTGTTACAGATACAGACCACAACTATCTTATTGTGGAGAAAATGTTTGCCATCTCTGTTCTTGTGGAAATAATTCTGAAACTTCAACCCAAATACCTCCAAGAAGGTTGCAACTTGGGTAGAAGAGGCTGCTTGTTCTGAATGCCAGACTTGCTCTGTGTGACACCTTTTTTCATACTCTTCAGTGCGAATAACTCAGATAAACACTGTGTGGCTTAGGCAGTAGCTTGTAACGAGGTGCTGCTGGAACTCATTTCTAAGCAGTAGCCTGGCTTAGTAACCCTCCTGTCATGTGAGCCTGCCTGTGTGTGATTTATTGTGTTCATTCCTTGATGGTGGCATTCATATAAATTAGGAGCTCTGGAAACAAACTTGCATGTCTTAGATTTTGAAGATGATTTTCTAAAATCTTAGCATCAGTCACATCACCCAAAGTATTGGCAGCTTTCCTTCTGTACCTAGGAAAATGACCTTCCATGTTTTGTGCCCACAAAAATGAACTGAAATATATTAGCTGAGGTTTAGAGAAGGAAGAAAGTGAAATAGTGTCAAACGAAGAATTTCAGAAATCTTGCATGTTCTTCAGTTGAATCAGCTTCTTTCTCCCTAGTCTGCTTCTTGGGGGAACTCTAACGGTGAAATCATATGAAATTTGCTTTCCTGCTCCGTTTTCTTAGAAGAAAACAAGTCAGTATTCTGTATCAACATGCTTATCCCAAATAAACAGTGAGGGCTTTGCATCCTAGGTTTCTTTCAGGAGCACCCAGAGTCTGAACTGTCATCCACCTCAAAAGAAAACACTTCAGCATAGGTTCACCAGCAGGCCAGCTACTTCTCAGAATAAGAAATAAGTCATAGCTGAAGCCCAGTTCCAGTTTAACAATACAGCGTACTTATTGGTTGATCCTCTTTTGAGCAAAACATCTACTTCACAATATGACGTGGATTTTGTGACATTTTAGGTGACAGTTGATTTAGAAACACAGCTGCTCAGCCAAATTTTATCTGCTGATGTTTGGTTACAAGATTAATTTCATCTTTTCTTTGAGCTGTTTATTACTGGTTGGTCATTCATCACAGATAATGACTGGTACCCTGAAGGTTAATGCTTGAACACATTCTTCTAAAACTGAAAAATATTTCTGTGTTCAGGCATATTCCACTGCCATGCAATATAGAAACAAAAAAAAATGTTGCACTCCTGTTATAAGGGTACTGCTGATATGTCTGATTAACATACTGCAAGTGTCAGCACTATTATAATCTGTCACTCATCTACATAACTGGTAATTTGTTTTAATGAGCAAAATACCTGGTTTTCAGATAGCAAGTTTTTAAAAAAAAAAAAACTGTTACATTTTTGTCCTAGAGCATAATGAATACCAGCAGAAGAATCATACTGTCAGTAAGATTCATTCCAGGAGGGAAAGATAGTGTTATCCTGTCTATTTACAGCAAGAAATACTTGATCTGTGTTTCAACACTACAGAGCCTGGCATTAACTCTCCCCTTGCTACCCCAAATCCTCCAAACACTCATTTATTAACAAATATCACCACCCATAAAATATTCATGCTTCATAGCAGCAATAATTCATTACTCCTCACCATGTAAATGCAGTTAAACCATCAGCTGAAGGCTTTCTTGCCCCCAGTGACTAGCTTAACATAAGCTTTATTAAGATGTCTTGGTACACATGCAGTGCTATGTGGTGATATCATGGCTGTGTTTCAAGCTCCTAACAAGGCAATTCACATCACGAGAGTGAGGTGGAGGGATTATCATGCTGCCTCATGCAGCTCCTGTTTATAAACTGTCATGGTACAGCAGCTGCACTGCGTCCAGCTCTGGAGCCTCCAGTGTACATGTTTGAGTGAGTCCAGAGGAGAGCCACGAGGATGGTCTGAGGGTTGGAGCACCTCCCATATGAGGACAGGCTGAGAGAGTTGGGGTTGTTCAGTCTGGAGAAGAGAAGGCTCTGGGGAGACCTTACAGCAGCCTTCCAGTACTTAAAGGGGGCTACAGGAGAGATGGGGAGGGACTCTGTATCGGGGAGTGTAGTGATAGGATGAGGGGTAACGGTTTTAAGCTGTAGGAGGGTAGATTTAAATTACGTAGTACGAAAAAATATTTTACTCTGAGGGTGGTGCACTGGAACAGGTTGCCCAGAGAAGCTGTGGCTGCCCCATCCCTGGAGGGGTTCAAGGCCAGGCTGGATGAGGCTTTGAGCAACCTGGGCTAGTGGAGGGTGTCCCTGCCCATGGCAGGGGGGTTGGAACTCAATGATCTTTAAGTTCCCTTCCAACCCAAACCATTCTGTGATTCTATGATTCTATGGCGTAGCCACTGTGCAGACTCTGCATGCTCTGGGATGCAGCAATGCTCCATCTTCTTTCTGCTGATAGTACTACAACCTCCAGAGCTTCTGGAATAATCTAGCTGATTATTTCTTAGCTATGAGAATATAAAAATAAAATGAACACCAGCTTTAAGGTCTGTTCTCATACCATAGACTTGAAAAAAAATCAAATTAGCACAGTTTGTCAAAAATTGTCATGCACTCAATGAGGGGTAAACAAGGAACTTCAAAGATAAACAAGCAGAATATCTTTAAATAGTTGAAAGGTGGATGAAGTAAACAGCTGCTGATTAAATATCTAGGTCATTAATAAAAGAAGGTTTTTGAGTTAGTCATTCCCTTTCTGCCTGTCAGATGTTAAAACAGTTGCAATGCCTTGCTAAATGCGGAGGCAGTGCAACGGAGGATCAGCTCTGGTGTGAGGCCCTCTCTGTGAGATACAGAGCAATCCCTGTACTGATTCTGCTCTTGCTTGCTATAGTTTTGTAGTGATGCAACTCTATTGACGTTTTACCTTGCTTTGGCTCTGAGCCATCAAGTTACTCTGAGAAATACAAATTAGGGGTCTCCTTCACTCCAAAGCACCTTGCTCCAGTCAGGGTCTTCCTGTATGTGGTTGACTACTGAGAGCAGACGGAGGTGTAGGATGGAGAGATTCCTGTATCTTAAGTGAACTTGATTCCAATTTTACTTCATAGACCTGTAGATAAAATAATGTTCACCAAATCAGAAGGGAATTCAAATTATTTACCATAAAAAGAGTATTAAATATTTACAATATCATAGGGGTTCCTGTTCTATTTAAAATATATGGTCTTTAACAGCATGCATCTCTTCATCCCCATCAAACTAAGATAGCCAAAGACCTGGGAGCTGCTATAGTTACTTCTCTACAGAACTTGTCTGTAAGGTTTTATGAGGTTATTCTCCTCCTCAAAGTCAATTCTCACAGGAACAGCCTGGATTCCACTTAAAAGTATGTCAATAATGTAGCAATGATGTTTCAGTCTCTATCCTGAGGCTTCTTCCTCAAGCCTCAAGTACATGCCAGTCTCTTACTTCAGTCCTCTCTACATGTTCAGCTTGCAATAAGATTGTCAGGAAGATGCAGGTGACAGCCTTGAGTACAGATGATCCCAGCCCCTTTCATCCCTACAGTGCCTTGATTCTGTGTCTTCTGACCATTCTGTCTGTCTACTTAGGGGAAGATGTATGACGTTTTAGAAAGCCTTATTCAGCATTAAAGCCCTCATTTTTCCTACACAGTAGCAGCAGAGACCTG
>NW_010106125.1:0-13509 GCF_000699245.1 Pterocles gutturalis | reverse complement strand
TTCCTGCTGGCCAGCTAACATCTGTTACAGGAAGCTAAGGATGTGTTCCTATGCAGGTAATTGCACAGAGGGATACTTATATTTTGGTGAACAGATGATGAGAAAGGCCAAGCACCATAATTCTGTCTTCAGTAACAGAACAATTAATCTTCATAATGCAGTCTCACTAAGCTGGACATTCATAGGTTTGGGTAGCAGTGCCAAATGAACAATCATGAGAAACAAAAGACGCTAACCAGCGGTCCAGCAAAGCCTCCTATTTGTGCAATTTGAAGATGTGATTGACAGTGTTCCCAGCATCTGATCTCGGGCAACAACTCCCAGCTGGCCTATGATGCATTGAGGTTGTTACATTTATGAAGCAGTACTACATTTGGTGCTTGGATTGTGCTTTTTCCAGCTTCTTTTTATGTGGGGAGTGACCACCTTGGTGTGGAAGATGCTGAAAATACAGTGTTGGGAAACAGATGCAGAATAGTTAAGCCAAACAAACCTGGCAAAACACAGAATTTCCCTTTCTACAGAATTCAGTACTGATCTGCTGGGAAATCCTCTCTTCCTGCCAAAGATGCCTTTCTATCCATTTTTGAATTACATGTTGAACTTTGTTTAGTGATTGCAGTATGTTTACTTGTTGGTATTTTTTTTAAGTTACCATGTCTAAGCACACATTCTCGGTGCTTTAAATGCAAGAAAAAGGAAGCCACTGATCTGCAAAAAGTTTTTATTATAATGTGCAGAGACACACACAAAAGCTCAAGCAATTTACATGAGACAATTAAATGGCACCCCATGTCCCTAATGAGCAAGCACAGAGATACAATTAACTGATATTTTATTTGCTAAATGTATTGACCTTTAGGAACACAATCTATAAAATTAATTTGGCATACTGTAACCCTTGCAGATTGACAGTCCGGTCACACAGGAGTCTAAAAAAATAAGCACAACAGGCATTTCAATACTCTGTAACACATCATTAAAACATGTCCCAAGGTATTTCACAATCCATAAAACAGCACAAGCATTAGCAATCAATTACTCATTACAGCCACCATATATGGCATAGATGTTATCTTGTACAGCATCTTAATTTTCCTTGACCCTAGCTCCATATTGCTTGGGAGAGGGCACTTCGAGCTGGTGAGAGAGTCCTTCAACAACAGCAAACTTTAGCACACAAAATACTTCTCTGTGGTTTTGTAGACATGGTATCCTGCTGTCAACTTGCAGTTCTGTGCAGTGTCTTTAGTATTTGCATCTCGTGCTTCTGAATCAAGCACCACCTTTCCTTCAGCCTCTCAAACAGGTGTTCCAGCACCAAATGCTCAAAGTGTGTTTGAATTTCTTTGTTGTCACATGGTTTGTAGGCAGGGTTTTGCCATCAGCTGAGAAAGAAAAGACAGAAAGCCCCAAAACAAAGGTGGTCAAAAGCATCCTCGTGATTACTTCATCATTGTCAAAGTCAAAGAATATGAATGCTGGATATTTTAAGAAAGAACCCTGTGCTGCAGCTTGCCCGTGCTTTGCAGTGATGTTCATGTGGTTTCCTAAATCCATGACACAGGACTCCTCTTGGTTAACATGCCTCTTGGCTTTTGTCTGAGCACAAGTATATGCATCTGAGTTCTTGTGCTACAATTGAAAATCTACTTTATCTGGAAACCATACTTAATTTCAGGTACATTCTTAAAATAAGAGTTGCCAGTTGGCAACAGCAGTATAACCCTTCATCACTAGCAACAAAACAGTTGCTTGCCAACGGTTGGTTAGCCATGCAACTACAGAGGTCTGGGAAAGCTGTAGCTTAGTATCATAGAATCATAGAATCATTAAGGTTGGAAAAGACCTCAAGGATCATCAAGTCCAACCCAACACCACCTAACTCACTAAACCATGTCCCTAAGCACCACATCTACACGTTTCTTGAACACCTCCAGGGATGGTGACTCAACCACCTCCCTGGGTAGCCTGTTCCAATGTCTGACCACTCTTTCAGTGAAGAAATTTTTCCTAATATCCAGCCTAAACCTTCCCTGGTGCAACTTGAGGCCATTTCCTCTTGTCCTATCACTTAGGTAGCAATAGAAGTTCACATCCATAGGACCATGGCTTCTGCAGTGCAAGAAGTCTTTTTCAGACCCCGTGGCGTTGTCCATGTTGTGAAATAGATCTGCGTTACGACATGAGATCGAGTAAGGTATCATTAATTCTTCACACTGCTTAGCTCCTGACACGATTTTGGTCTCTGCCAACTAGCACTCTCTGAGACAATGCCCAGGAACAGCCCAGGGAAGAGCATGTGCCAGAGAAATTTCCAATATGTTGTGTGAACAGCGCTGCACTAGGCTTATATCCTTTGGTCCTTCGCTGTCCTTCAGCACTGTTCATCAAGCTTTGCGTGCTTGGATGCTTCTACCTGCCCTTATCTCACACTCAGAGAAGCAAGAAGAGACACATTTTGTCTCATCCTACAGAAACATTTCTCTGAGGTATGGCGGCACAGCCCCTGAAACTGAAAATCAAACTCCACGTAGAACCCAGAGGAGAAGGCGGGTCAGGTGCTAGTCAGTGGGGATGTAGCCCATGCCACTTGGCTTCCAGGCCAGTGAATCATTCACTAGATTTGTTTCATTTAAGAGTATATAAGATAGCCCGTACATCTGCTTTCTTGGAAGAAGGAGTTACTCTTAGCCAAGTTGTGTCTGCAGATGAGCATGCTGCAGTTCTTCAGTGAACAGACAGGTTGACAGGACAGGGAGTAGTACTTATCATATTTTTCAGCTGTTTTGCAAAATACTTTAGTGACCTCTGTGTGCATTTTGTTTCTATTCTGTAATATTAAAGAATCCTCTTTTATCTGTCTGAATGATTACTCCCACAAAATGAAATTTTAAGGCTGTGCTTAAGCAGAGTATCACCAAATGACACCTGGTTCTGGCCAGGGAAGTACCCTCAGTGTATTAAGCCAAACAAGCTCCCCACAGCTGATGGTGGGCTGAAATAACTAATGCCCTATGTCTTGCTCAGGAAAGAGTACACACACCCTTTTCTTGACAAGCACTGTACAGGGTTTGGCTGGCAGGGAGATAAATTTTCTTCACAGCAGCTGGTTTGGTGCTCTGTTTTAGATGATTGACCAGAACTGTGTTTTTTCTGTTGCTGAACAGTGTTTACACAGTGCCAAGGCCTTCTCTGTGTGTCACTCTGCCATCCCAGTGAGCAGGATGGGGGTGGTCAGGAGTTTGGGAGGGGACACAGCCCCAGGACAGCTGATCCCAACTGACCAAAGGGATGTTCCAGACAATATGACATCATGCTGAGTAGCAAAACAGGGGGGAGTTTTTCCAAAATAGCTGTTTTTTTTGTGAATGTCTGGGCATTGGTCTACTGGTGGCGAGTGATTGCTTTTGTATCACTTGGGGGTTTTCTTTCCTTTTTTTTCCCCCTTCACTTATTAAACTGTCTTTACCTTGACCTACAAGTTTGGTTTCCTTGCTTTGCCCTTCTGTTTGTCTCCCCCAACCCACTGGTAGAGGTGAGCGAATGACTGGGTGGGGTCAACCCACCACAGACATCATTCTCTGTCTGTCTGTCTGTCTGTCCATCTCTTAGAAATCCTTTAGTTTTGAATCCTAGCACCATTCAGAGAATACACACAAGGGCAGAATGGAAACAGGTGAACATGGCTTGGGTACATTAGACAAAACAGTGAGGTTGAAAGAACAGCGATTAGCCTCCTCTGAGTTTGCAGACCACAAACCTGAGTATGCAGATACTCATCCTGGGATCTTACAGTTCCATTTTGTGTTTGAGTTTAGGAATACCTACCTGAAAAAAGAAAATCTAGTTGCTATTAGTGAAAATAATGCAAGTATAACAAGGTCATTTAGAGGGAGCCATAGTAAACTTCACTTACAGTCTGGAAGAACTGTGAACTCTACAGAGACCAGTCAACAACTTCTGCAGAGACTTACTGAGCATCATAGCTGCAACCGTGCTGGTGAATGGAATTTTTATAAGATATCCTATGGCTGTTTTCCAGGTTGGACAGGCATTATGCTTTGAAAAATTACCCATATCTCAGTGAAGGACAGCCAGAGCTATTCTGTGCTTACCAATATTGGCCCGTGGAATTGAAAATGATGAATTGCTCAAATTTGGTTCCATTCATTCTTAACCACGCTTAATAGTGCTTTTAATCAAAGAGGATTGTTATAAAAACTATGTAGAATCAACACAGAAAAAATCCTTAGAGAGTAGGAAAATTATTTATTAAAGACAATTCTGGGCATAGTACCAAAAGCTATTAAACCAATCAATAACATTTTGGGGATATATATTTTTTGTCCATACAAATTTTGGGAAGGCTGCCATCTTGATGACAGTAGAAAACATGGAATTATGTAAGTACTAGAACTCTGTAAGTCTCCAGTCTGAAGTCTATGAAGTTACTCTGACTTCAACAATTATGTTAGAATTTGACCTAATTTTATAGGAAGTATGCAAAGAAAATATCTAATTTTCAGAGATACCAAATATTTCAGACTGTAGAGTTAAATTGTCTTTCCCAGACTGAGGGACTCTTGTTCACTGTACAGCCAACCACGATTTTAAAAAGGGCCTCTAGTTCCACATGGGAAGTATTTGATATCACCAAATCATAACAAGGTTTCAGAATGCAAAGCAATTCAATTTCCTTCTATTTCTTGTTTGATTTTTCAAAACCATATAGCTTGTAGAGAGACTAAAATAAAATAAATCATTTTAGAGCAGTGACTTAATTTAGAGTAAAGTAATTCAGCGCTTCATCCCCAGGTTTCCAGATAAGAGTGATTAATACTGAGTTTCCAAGCTACCAACTTTTCTAATGCCAATAATATTTCCCAGCTACTGAATATGCCATTAATGAATATCTTCCTTTACATGGCTCTGTACGAACAGCTAAGAACATGAAGAAAAAGTGAGAATGACAGCACATAACTGTGTACAGATCCACACAAAGCACCATGAATGTACTAAGCCAAACTAAACAAAACCAGACTTTGCAGAAGTGGGAAAGACTTTGTCTTGTAGATATTATGAAACAAGACCTGTTAAAGCTTTAGGTGGGACCCCACTGAAACATCTGAGGAAGGGCCCAATCATGGCTAATCATAGAGGAGCTGCTGAACCAAGTGACAGTGACAATGTTGGTGGTGTTTTTCATAGCTGCTGAAGAAAGATGCATAAGCCATCATGAAAAGCTACAAACCATGTAATGGTTTGCTACAAAACATTGGATGGGTGCCTACTTTTTAAACAATGATTGCAAATGGTCATACAAGTAACAGAATTTAATATAATTTAGATGCAGGCTGGCATTTTTCTACTGTCTGTATATGCAAAGACAGCTTACTTCCAGACATCACTGGTTTAAATTCAAAGAATACGAAAGAAAACAACAGTCTGAGATCAATGGCTGTCATCCTACGGAAAGTGATAAATACATTTCCCTTCCAAGAGACTGTTTATAAGCAATGTTTGAATATCTGTGTGGAAAATAGATGCAACTCATGGCTAATCCGAAAATGCAATTGACTGCTACAAGGGGGACTGACATTAATTTGTTGCTGTTTAGAAACTTAGAAGTTGTCTCTGATATACTGCAGTGCTAGGAAGAAATCAGATGCATTAACAGCTTGAGACACATGCAAGTGACACATTTCTCTTTATGGTATGGTAGCAAACAAACATTTTAAATAAGACTCCATACTAATTCATTCTCTGCAGTAACTTGATTTTACCAATAAAGATACAAAAATTTACATAAGCCTACATTATAATTTATATCTTCAGTAGGCAGGTTTAAAAAGTGCCATTCAGTCAGAACATTATCATGTACTTCAGTTTGCATTGGGGTAGATAAGCAAAATAGATTTAAGATGATGATGAATTAAGTTTGTGCATTTATCACAAGCCTATGTGTCAGAACCAGCCACGTACGACCGATGCTGAAGGAAGCAAATGAGCTGACAAAATGATAAAAATTCGGAGGAACTGTCACAACAGTGTCTGGTTCTGTTGAAAAACATGAGTCAAGGGAGGCTGAAGTTTGGAATTAGAGCTTTTTGTTTAGTGACCATGGATTCAAACACTTGGATTATGTCTTTTGCAGTGTTATAGTTTCAGAATGCCTTGGCTAAATCATTGGCTTTAAAAGATGTTACTTGGTCTCATTAAATGATGACTGCATTTACACTGAGTTTTTGAGTTGCAGTGTTAACCTTTTAACTTTCTCCCTGGCTTCACTCAGACATATAGCCAAAGGCTCTATCAGGAATCTGATTCCTACTGAGGCTCTTGATATTAGGTGGATTTAGCTGCACAGCTATAAATCAAAGTGATAGTTGCTTCACTCATCTTTTATTATACGCAGATTTTGGTTAATCATTTAATCTCAATGGTTGTTTCTTTTGTTAACTTCAAAGGTATATTGCTGGATTACAATAGTGTTGCTAGGGGGGCTGCTCACTGCTTTCTGCATGAAAAAGCTTGTTACTGTTTGCTCATGTCATTTACAGTTTGAATGCCCAGTGCTTGCAGAACATTATAAAAGACATAAACTAGAATGGTTCTGCCACAATACCATTCCTTATTATCTGTATCCCCTTCCACATTTGTTATTAGTAAAGCAATTTACTGTCTATGTGATCACCTTATTAGCATACAGCAAATCCTCATGGATATTTCTTGCCTGAAATCATGACCTGAGCATTGATGCAACAATTGAGGCAGAAACACAGGAAAACAGAGATAAGCTGCAATTTTAGATGAATTCATGAGAGGCTGGTGAAGTTCAAAGTGGTGAACAATTTGAGAGGCTAAGTGTCAGGACTTCCACTGTATAATTAGTAATATTTTCATTCTGAAGGGGAAAAAAATTGTAATTCAAAGCAGATAGTTTCAAATATGTGCATTGAATTAGTAAGATGAGCCAAAGGTGCTCTCTGAGGTAACTGAAAAAGCTATCTGCATATATTATGTTTCTGCTGCACAAAGTTCCTTTACTGCATGAGTCATCATGCAGCCACTGGGAGGCCTTAAGAAGATCTCCAGCAGGTTTTTTCCTGAAAGGGTGGGCTGGAGAATTGGAGAAAAGTAAAACCTAATTAAATGTAGTCAAAGCCTATACTTAAGCGTGTTCTAGCATTCAACTAGACTTTACTGGATCGAAGATACTGTTATTTCACAGATATGATGTGGTCCTGTCACTGAGCACCACTGGAAATAGCCTGGCTCCATCTTCTTTACAACCTCCCTTCAGATGTTTGTACACACTGATGAGCTCTCCCCCAAACCTTCTCTTCTCCAGGCTGAACTGTCCCCGCTCTCTCAACCTTTCCTCATAGGAGAGATGCTCCAGTCCCTTAACCATCTTCATGGCCCTTTGCTTGACTCTTTTCAGTAGCTCCATATCTCTCTTGTACTGGGGAGCTCTGAACTGGACACACCAGTGCAGAGTACGGAGCAAGGATCACCTCCCTCAGCCTGCTGGCACTGTTGGACTTCTTTGCCATGAGGGCACATTGCTGGCTCATGTTCAACTTGGTGTTCACCAGGACTGGCAGGTCTTTTTCTGTAAGGCAGTTTCCCTCTACTAACCTCCCTGGAACTCACAGAATTCTTAGTCAGGTCATTAGCCAGATGTGGAAAAACACCCTAACTTTAGTACTGTTTACTATTTTCTGAATTACTTATTGATGGAATTAGAAGCATTTAAGTATCGTTGAAAAGATACTTACATTTAAGTGTAAGTGATTTGGATTTACTTAGTAATAGCAATAGCTGAAATATATGGTGGCAATAAATGATCTGAATCTTTCTTGGATAGACGCATGTGAAGAACAGTAATGAGAAACTGCTTCTTTACATTTTCATTATGAAATCTCACAATGATCACTTGTCCCCTGATCCTAGGCAACATCTACATGCTTCCAGTAAATGAAAGAGGTGACATGATCTTGAATGTCATCAATAAGCAAATGTCTCACTGCTATGCTTCCTGTTTTAAACCACATACATTACTGGAATGGCTCCGTGCTTGAAAAAAGGTCTGTCTTTATAGGATGAATGCCATATTGCAAATCTGAGCAAAAGAGAGGTGATGACGAAGCTTGTAGGAATCCATTTTGGAGAAGACACAATGTACCCTGTTTTGGTTAAAGGTTTACACCCACACTTGAACAATTTATCTTTGACTAATGAGAGTCCCTGCAAGCATCCAGAACCCTGAGCAGTGATGAGTAACACTTCCTGGGAATTCTTGTGGGCTAGGAGACTTTTCTCACTCTGAAGTAATAACCTGGCTTCAGTTTTTCGTGTTTTTGTTACATTTTCTGAGGTATAACAAGATAGAATAAATGAGCAAGAATCATCAGGTACTCAGGAAAATCCATCAGTTGCAGCATGGTGCACTATTTCTCTTCAGCAACACAGCTTGCCACAAAATCCTTAGGTCTGTTGTTCATTGCATAGACTTCTCTCCAAGGGGAAAAACCGCACCCAAGGTCAGATTCTTATCTCCAAGTGCTTGCTAACTAGAGCCCAGGAAATCCAAGAGATCAACTAATAATGATGAAAAACAAGATAAAAATTTTACTCCTCTGATGCAATGAAGCTGTCTCCAAAAAAGTGAAAGCTTATTCTTCTTGTGCTGTGTGAGGAGTGATCTTCCCATTGTTTTTAAAAGGACATTGTAATAAACCAGGGAAATCTAGGAAGAGGAGTAGCAGCTAATAACCAACTGCTGGAACTGCCATATCTCACATGGCCTGAAGTTTTGAGCTCATACAACTCATACACTCATACAACTTGATCAGCTTTACTGGGAACTTTTCAGTTGCGTGAAAGGACAGTTAGGAGCATTGTTATTCAAATATCTTTCAGGCCTTGTAACATAATTATCAAAGGGAAAATTGTGACTCTCCATTTAAGAGTAATTGCTACAACAGATTCAATTATGTTTTGGAAGGCAGAACTTGTCTTACAGAAGTCCTGAACTTGCCCTCTAGCTTCAAAACTCTGCCATATACCTCTACTCAGTGTTACATTTAACACCCGGATAGTGCAAATCCAAACAGTCCATTTTATTTGTTTGATTATACTGCCATGTACAATCTCATTTGTTGTTTATCTTATTTGGGCTGAACATACCTATATTTATTTATCGTACCTAGAGACTTTAAGCCCTGACATTGTTGCACTGTGTGCTGTGCAAACACACAATGAATGCCTTTGTCTCACGGGGACTGCTGTCTAACTGCACACAACAGGCAAAATGTTTGTAAGAGAATGAAAGGCATATAGTGTGAGGTGTCCAAAGTCATACAGAAGATTTATGTGAGAGCTTGGAACAGAATTCAAGTTTGCAATGTCTCTGTTTTGTTCTTTATCTTCTGGGTCCACAGGACTCTCAACATAGGTCAAGAACTGTTGAGATTGGTTTTTCATTGTTATCTCAGTGGTGTTGCTTTGTGTCAAAGGCATGAGTTTTACAGAATGTCATTTGCCCAGCAGTGACAGAATAGCCATTATTTTTTTCTTTCAACTTAATAGTGGAAATGGACTAGAAATCTTTATTAGGATCAGGATTTTTTTAAAGTCTCATAGCCAAATCAACCAGCAGAATCCTAGTTTCTTGAGATGTTATTGTGTTGTGTTGCCCTGTAAAGTGATTTTATTCCTTATATGACTAGTTGTGACACCTTCATTATCACTTTGATGAAACATATTTTGACTGATCATAAAGACAATTGGCTAGATTCATATGCACCATGACTTACGTTAACCTTTCCCAGTATGGACATCTGAATATTGTTTTTGTCAAATACAATATTCTAAAAGCTAGACAGACTGATTCTTCATCCTTTCAGTTCTGAAATAAGAGAAACCCAATTTATGTCATTTATTCTGCTGATGGAAGAACAGAATAAACATATCTAATAAGTTGCTTGTTCCTTTGCAAGACATTAAGACATAAAGGACAGATTTTTACTGTCTGGTGCTGATAAACCATTTTTATATTCATTACTCACATAACATCATTCACTGATAGAAAACCCGTGATCTCTTTATTTCATAATGTTGTTCCTTTTGCTGTGTACCCAGTTAAAATATATCTTCACATTCCTTTGATTTAAAACTCTTCATGATCATTATATCAAGTCTCCTATCAAACAAGGCAAAGTTCTAAGCAAATATTGCATCTCATTTCAGTAGATTTACTTCAACTGCTTGTTCTCATAAATGAAAAAAATACAGGTCCTTGTAGAATCAGAGTCTCTGTGTTAATCTTCTGGAAAACCATTACAGAGAGAAATGCATTTGTGTTCACTTCAAGCTTATACTAGTTATTTTTAACCTGACATCAGGAGAACAATAGTATCTGTTGCTTTTGAATGTCTGCATTACCAATATGAACTTGCCGTAGTTATTTCAGCTAATTCATTGCTAAGACTGAAAAGCCTGTTTTCCTGAGTCAAATTCTAATCTGCCCTATGTATTTTCTTTTTCTTTGTGGAGGAAGAAACAGAAGTAAGCAAATAAATGGCTTTCCCCGTCTTTGGTATTGCAGTCATTTTTACACATTGGTCTCTTAAATAATATGGGAACCAGTCAAACAAAATTCCATTGTCTTCAGTACGACTAATGTGCGTAAATCTAAGCCTGAGCATATCTAGGCTACAAGTTTCAGAGCTGCTATTAATGGGCAAGAAATCCAGGCATGCGGGCAGTCACTGATTTTTCTTTTTTCCCCCGGTTCTTTCAGTGCTTTGACTAATTTGCCTTCTCATTAAAAAAGCAGAGTTCATAAATCTGGAAAATACTTGCATATGGTACCTGCTTTTAGCATGTGATTCAAACCTATTGACTTCAGTTGTTCCACTAGAATTAAAAGGCAGGCTCTAAAGTCTGGCATAGTCTCTGGTCTAGTCTTGTTTACTTGCATAAAGTCATGTTTCTTTAAACACAGTGAGCAACTGCTTTATTTCAAAATCCTCATATCTGTTGTACCCTGACCTCTACAAGTTGTATCTACGCTCTCAATTAGTCATGCTTGCAATTGCTGCTGCTGGCTTTCTCCTTCAAGCCAAACAGGCTGCAACCAGTGACCCAGAACCCTGTCCAACTACCAACATAGGTGCTTCTTCTCCACATTGGTTATGCAGCCCAGTGGATTTGGGCTATAGCTCTCGTTTATTGTTCTTACTACAGAGTTGGACTGGATTGCTCCAGCTGAGCCAGAAAGTGCTCGTGGCATCCGCTGGCCTCGGTGAGGCTTGTAGTTCACTTTGGATCCCAAACTATACCTGTCCTCCTCCCCACCCTTACTAGAATTTTCCAGGACAGCTTATATAAATTAACTGCTCATGCTTAATGAAAAACCTAGTTGTGAACTGGATTCTGTCTGTGACTAAACACATCACTCAGTTTCACTGTACTCTGTATTCCCTATATATAACATAACAGTATATTATATACTCTTTCTCTTTTGGGGACTGCTATGAGAACTAATTATCCCATTTGACCAATTCTGCATAGTAGATTTCATTTATAATCTACAAATATTTTGGAGAACTAGCAATATCGATGCTGTTAGTAAAGAAAGATGTGCACTGGCTTCTTTTAAGTGTAGGAGGAAGTACTTGGTCCGTGCCCCTCTAACCTCACACTCTTCTTGATGAGGGGAAGATATGAGTCCTGGCGTTTGTCCCAACAGCTTATATATGAAAAAGCTGTAGGATAAAATGCATGAAAAGTCTTTAGAGAAGGGACTGGAGCTCAGCTCTCCCTCCTTTGATCTTCTAATCCTGAGCACTCATTTGCAAAGCCACTCTGTTTTCCAAGTGGTTCTTCAATTAGTTTTAAAAACCAGAGTGGTTTCACTAGTGGGTCTTGGTGCTCTCCACTGCAGAAGTCCCTGTAGCTTGATAGCTGATGTGTTTTGGAGAAGAACTGCCAGACAACCAGAAAAGAGTTTAGCTCTGAAGCTCTGAAGCTACTATAAAATCTGAGTAATTCTGCTGCTCCATTCAGGATACTCATTCCTGTGCAAATGATCTGACAGTACTTAAGTCTGGAAGCGAGATCATGGCTTTGCAGTCATGTGCTTGGAGGCACTGGCGTGTAATTTAGGTACCCAAATAATGTAGATACAACTTCTTCATGGCCTGAAGTTTCAGCCTCTGAGACTGCAAATATCAGTTCATCCACAGCTAGTATTTCTACATGATGCTGCCTTGAACTGCCCAGTACGCAGGATAAACATATCCTAGTTAGATGCTGTAGTCTTCAGGATGACAGCACTTAAGTCTGATGAGAGCACATTGTTCTAGCCCAAATTTCAGCTGTAGAGACAACCTAAAGAGCGCATGCTTCTTACAGCATGAGCTGAACAGGAATTGAAGATTAAATGTTCTTTGAAAGGATGGTGATTCTCCAGCAGTAGTAATTCTGTGTCTACACAGGACAGGTATACGGTATAGTACGTCATGTCCAAGGCTAAGGGTTGGGGTTTAGAAGAGCAGGCACTGAAGAATTTATGATTATAACTGAATACTGCAAGACATAAAGATGCTGAAGACAGCATCCCTGTGCTTCTGCAGTTTACATCTTGCCTCACAAATACTGCAGTCTTGGTTCAACTATTCGACTGTTTCACTGGATAGTATTTCTAAAAAGTGAATAAGCATCCATCTTTGTAACAATATTAAATATTTTTATATAGGTTTTTTCCATCTTTTTTTTTTGTAAATATGCAAAAATTTTATATATGCAAAAAAACTACACAAAAAGCAATAATTTCTTAAGAATGGAGTAACAGATTTGTTTCAGCACCTACTCAAATCTAAGTATTTCCTTCATTTTGTGTACCCATATACTGCAAATTTTCTTGCACATGTTCCAGCTCAACAAGCTTGGGGAATCTAGGACAGATGCATTTTATTTGCATTTAAGTAAAACAAAAAAACTGTAAAAGTTTTGGTTTTATTTTTACACTCTGCTGATAGTGGGTTTATGTAGCTGTAAAAAATTCCATAGACTCCAAGTATAAGTCCAGTATTTGCTGTTGCATAAGTGAAGTCTCATTTCCTACATGAAATACATACGTGGTGCAATTTTTCGTCTACTACAAACACAATAGCTCAGTTAGGAAAGCAGTCAGGACACTGTGTATCCCTTTTGTGTCAGGCAGGATAGCTAGCCTGGACAAAGCACCTCAGTGCTGGGGTGTTACTGCATTTGGAATGTAAAACCTAAATCAGCACTTCAGAGATAAGAGAATATGGCACCACCGTTTTCACTGCTGTTTCTACAAATTGTTTTTATATTAACTTAGGTATTTAGGTTTCAGAACTGTGGTTACCTTAATTGTCTTGCAATTCCTAGAACTAGTCCCTAGGCCCTTCAGATAAAATTCAGCAGAAATAAATACAAATCAATTCACAGAATCACAGAATCACAGAA
>NW_010106124.1:0-47597 GCF_000699245.1 Pterocles gutturalis | reverse complement strand
GAGGTGAGGAAGAGGAGGGGAGGTGGTTGTGGTTAAGCGGCGCTGCCTGAAAGTCGGAGGTGAGACGCGTAGTGGGCTGAAGGTGTATTGCTGCGGGAGGGACCTGCGGGCAGGGGACAGGCAAAGAAGTGCCGGGGGCACACCAAGGAATGGCATGTAGCCATCCTTCAACTGCACTTAAAATTTATTTACACAAAAAGGCTTTTATATATATGTATATTAGTACCTTAATTGTCTGCTTTGTTCCGACGGAGTTTCCATTTCTTCAGTTTGCAGAGCTGATGCACGATTCACTAATTCTTTCACTCTTCTTTAGCTTGGACAGCCCCTCATCCCTGGTGACATTCACTCACGTTTCGTATGGCACCTTGCAGAAATCTAGGCAAGCTCCTCAAAAAGCTTTTCTGTGTAAGGAAGCAGGAGGTACGTAAGTGAGTGAATGGCATGTAGGGGCAAGCATGCAAATCCTGGCTGCAATTTTGGAAGCAGGGTGCCTTCTCAGCCTTCTCAGAGGCTTTCTGATGTGGTGGAGGAAGCTCCCCCACTTCATCTCCCTGTTCCAAAAGCATGTTAGAATGCACAGTTCCCTAAATAAAGACTGGTGAGCCGAAACCGAAAGAGAAAGAATGGATAGAGAAGATTAACTTCCATTTCTCCTGTGCAGGGCAGCGTTCTTAGAGGGTTGCCTACAGCAGGACTGGGACCTGACTGCTCCGGGATCACACCACGGTCAGGACTAGGGAAAATTCAGGTTCCTGCAGTGTTGCGCTTCTTAATGCAAGGTTGTATTTTCCAGATACTCCTATTTCACTGTCTCATTTTTGCATGAGGCAGAGCAAAAGGAAGAACAGTGTTCTCATACAGGACAAAACTTGCTGTGCCAACAGCAGCAGACAGACCAGGGTAACATTCAGCTAACCAAGTTGATGAGTCTAACCCAACATTCAGCTAACTCCCACTGTTGAGTCCCAGGACAGCAGGGCTGCCTGGGCTCAAGAGTAATACCACAGTTCAGACTGCTGTTCATATATATCAACTCTTATAGAGTATCACAAAACTTGCTGAAGGCAGATGCGGAATAGATCTGCAGCAGGTTGTAAAGCTAGGTACAAAAGGACAAAATGCCAAAAGGGATAAGTAGAGCAAAGGGGAAGGTAGTAAAGAAAAATGCTGTTTAAAGGCTACATGGTTTTGCACTGCCATGATAGAAAGTAGCTGAGCAGACTTGCAGAAGTATTACTGTGCTCTTAGTGGAATTTAAAAAAAATGGGAAAGTATTTCAAACAGGAAAAGTTAGGAGGAAAAATCAGATAAAGTTAACTCTAATTCTTCATTTAGAAGGCCGGAAGGCCAACTATGTCCTGGGCTGCATTAAAAAAGGGGTGGCCAGCAGGGAGAGGGAGGTGATTGTGCCCCTCTACTCGGCTCTTGTGAGGCCCCATCTGGAGTACTGTGTCCAGGCCTGGGGCCCCCAGCACAAGAAAGACGTGGAGCTCTTGGAGCGGGTCCAGAAGAGGGCCACAAAGATGATCAGAGGGCTGGAGCACCTCTCCTATGAGGAAAAGTTGAGGGAACTGGGCTTGTTTAGCTTGGAGAAGAGAAGGCTCCGGGGAGACCTCATTGCAGCCTTCCAGTACTTGAAAGGAGCATGAAAACAGGAGGGGGAATGACTATTTACAGGGGTTGATAGTGACAGGACGAGGGAGATTGGTTTTAAACTAAGAGAGGGGAGATTTGGATTGGATATTAGGCGGAAATTTTTCACTGTGAGGGTGGTGAGGCAGTGGAACAGGTTGCCCAGAGAAGCTGTGGATGCCCCATCCCTGGAGGTGTTCAAGGCCAGGCTGGCCATCACTGGAGGTGTTCAAGGCCAGGTTGGATGGGGCCCAGGGCAGCCTGCTCTAGTGGTTGGCAACCCTGCCCAGAGCAGGGGGGTTGAAACTAGATGATCTTTAAGGTCCTTTTCAACCCAGGCCATTCTATGATTCCATGATTCATTTACTTAGAAAGTTAAGACTATGGAGGTGTGACAAAACAACAGTCAGGTGGCCTCTGGATATTGCCATGACAAATACAGTACAGCCAGATATGGTTCTGCTCTTGTAAAGCCAACCTGTGTGAAGTTGTTGGATTAGTGGGGAAAACATGACTGTGGAAAGGAAAATGTAAAAGCTATTCTTGTGTTGATTTGAGATGAATAACAGAAAACTCAAAAAGAATCATGAAACTGAAATCCCAAAATGTTTTATTCTGAAGGCATTGCGACAGGACTTTACACAGTAGTGAGGCGAAGTATCTGCTGACTGATGTGGAAACAATCTTGCAGGTCTCACTTCAATGGAAATACTCTATAAGAAAATCTCAAGCCCTCTCCAAACCTTCCTAATTCCCACACTTTCGAATCTGAGTCTGGGTCTCAGTTCTTCATTTGCACTGGAATTACTAGAGATGTCAAAAGAGTTGCTCCTGGTTTAGTCCTGACATCACAATCTCTCTAGAGGGATTTAGGAAACCCATAAAACGAGGAGTGACGGGAAATTAATCAGCAAGAGATTAAGGCCTGAATAAGCGTGTCTCCTGAGGAGGGGTCAAGGCAAGGATAACTTTTAGCAATATGTGCAGAAATAAGCAGATTTCAGGATGAGGAAGCAGGGGGATGAAAAAGCCCAAGATTTCTCAACATCCCTCACAAAATATATGTCAGCATTAAAAAGACTGATGATGGAGTTCAAAAGTATTGGACAAAGAAGAACTTAGCCAGAAGGAGCTTATCAGATTTTGAAGCATTCAGCAGTAAAAACAGTTGAAGCTGGTAGCATCTGAGAGAGTTAAAACAGGCAGATACAGAAGCTTCAGTGTGGACATTGATGGAAATGCAGGTCTGATTTATAGCTGTGGCTCAGAGTGAAATATTTCTGGTTTATTAGTCACAGAGACACCGGTCATAGAGGCTTAAACTGGACTTCATACATTTAAACAGCTTTAGCTTCCTAAAATACACTGCACTCAGCCTGAGGGAAATCAGTTGATTTTTCAGAGGACTTGGAGGTTTATGTGATTTTTTGAATGGTTACAATATTTGGGATGTTGCATGAAACTTTTTTCTTCCATCCCATTTTTTTATTTTCAGACACGGCACATCTTTTCTCTACTGTAACATACAGAAATGCCACTAAGCATTTAAACAACCTTAACTGAATTCCCTGGATTTGGGGTGTTTGTTCTGGGGACGTTTGCAACACTGTGGCAACGTATGTGTTTGCTCCTGCCCTGACTTAGTGATAAGTCCTCTCAACCCTTACCTAATTTGTCTTTGGGAGCAAACAAGCAGCTTGATATTTCTGAGAGGAGGTTGCATTTCTAGAAGCAGCATCTGCAATGGCTCCTGAGAGTGGTGAATTCCCTGGATTTGGGGTGTTTGTTCTGGGGACGTTTGCAACACTGTGGCAACGTATGTGTTTGCTCCTGCCCTGACTTAGTGATAAGTCCTCTCAACCCTTACCTAATTTGTCTTTGGGAGCAAACAAGCAGCTTGATATTTCTGAGAGGAGGTTGCATTTCTAGAAGCAGCATCTGCAATGGCTCCTGAGAGTGGGGGACTGGATGGGGGGGGTAGCCTGCACCACCAGGGAGATCACTCTGGGCAGTAAAAATACCTGGGAAGAAAAATGCAGACCAGACCTGCTGGGAGCTAGGTTCTGGTTCCCCGTGTTTGCTTCTGGGGTTACCAGATCACGATGGCTACTCTAAGCTTGCAGTGCTGTGAGCAGGACCACGGTGAGGCTGGGGGGCACTGTCCAGAGTCCACATTTGCATCTGATCCTCATGCTCGGGGCTGCCTGTCAATGAGGTGCCTCTGACAACCTGGCACCAGCCAGCAGGAAACCTTAGGCAGAAGGATTTGGGTGGGATTTAGGTTGCCCAAACACATCACAGCATGCCAATGCCATCATGAAGAAACAGCCCTGGTTTATTTGTAACAGGCAAATTCAGCGATAAATTTCAGTGGCTGGTAAAAGTGCTGCTGGGATGGTTAGGCACAGGATACAATACCACTCCCTTCGGATGATGGATTCTCAAGAGCCAGGGCTACATGAGATGGGTTTTTTTCTCATCAGAGTTTTGCAAGGTGATGGAAATGTTTTGACTTACTTTAAAATAACAGCAAGGAGAAGAAAAATTAGAGTTGAATTTCATTAACCAAATTTTAATTTAAATTTTTGAAAAAGAAAAAATTGAAAAAGAAATTACTCAAATACCTCCATTTTGATACAGTCCCCCAAAGGCTTCAGGGAGCTTGGGGCAAGGTCCAGGCAAAACAATTTTCATCTCAAACAGAAGCAACTGAGATTTTAATTTCAATTTAGCTACACCCCTGTTGAGAAGGGTTAAAATGCCGTAAAAAACATTTAGTAAAGCCAGTTTACTTCATGTGGGGCACCAGCAGTGTTTAAAACAAGACACTAAAAAGCCCTTCCAAATACAAAAATGGTCAAATGCAAAATGGGTTGAGCACTGGAGGTGTGTGGTGCCAGGAGGCAAGGGGCTGGAGAAATGACACAGATGTCCCCACCCTGTGGGACAGACTCTTGCAATCTTCTTGTTAAAAAGGGTGCTTTCCTGTGGCCCGTCCTCTTAGGATCCCGGGGTCCTTCACAAACACACATACATCTTTTTTGATGCCCCTTTTTGATACTTTTTGAGCAAAAGTACCAGCTGTGTTTTCAGAGGTGAGGGAACACACGAGGATGAAGGGACAAACAAGCAGGAGGAGAGGGCTGATGATGCACTGCCGCCAGACACACCAGCAGAGTGAAGCTGCTGCCCTTCAGACTGGGATCTGGCAGGGAAAAAAATATTTTGCACTTGTTTTGCACAAACCTCTCTCTTCAGACCCAGTGCCTGAGAAGATATGAGCAAGATGAGAACCAGGCTTTGTTGCTAGAACACATTCCAACAGAGAGAGAAAAACTGGAGAGACACAAAAAATAAATTCCTGTCCACTAGAAAGGATTTCCAGTTACAGGAAACCTCCTCCTCTCATTCCTGCCTTTGCTCTGTTAATTTGTTATCTAGTCCTTTAAAATTCTGTGGATGAGTTAAATTCCTGAGCTGTTTTCTAACCACACTCCCCAATCTGCATGAATGTCTCTCTTTTTTGGGTTTGGGTTTTTTTTGGTATCTGGAACAGGTCAGAAACAAAACCCTCTACTCTGACGTCCTGACCCCTGGAGAAGCTGAAACGACAATGTAGACCAACACGTTTCATCAAAGAAGGCAGCTCTCAGAGCGGCACAAGAGGCAGCAGAAGCAGGGCTGCAGCGTTACCCTGGAAAAGGCAAGACTACCAAGACACTGTGCCCTGCCCATGTCTTTCCTGTGTGCAGCTCCTAACTTGGTGGCAGACTATGGGGAGGAGGAGGAAGGACTGGTTTTTTGCTTAAATTCATCACTATGGTGAAGCTGAGGGATCAAGTCTTGTGTCCTTCAGCAGCTGTAAACAGCCATAAACAGCATCCCGCCTTCCTCCTGTGATCAGTTGTGAAAACAGGCGTCTGTGTCGTCTGGGACAAATTTCCAGTACCTTTGACACTGGGCAAAGGTTGAAGCTAAGAGTGTCTGGATTTTTAAGTCATCCAGACATTAGCTCCTGGGATTCTCATGCAGGTTAAGCCCTGATGGCTCTAGGCTCATGGTGGATCATTGGGGAGTTACTCTGAATATTCCTCTGAAGTTGGTGGGGTCTTTTTCCCCCATGCATTACTGATTTGTACTGTCAGCCATAACCATAGCCTGCCATGGAGCAAGACCTTTTAAGAGCCACACTTCAGCACAGAGATGACTCACAGGCTGACACAGGTCAAATAAAAACTGGGTTCTCAGTGCAGAACCAGCCCTATTCTATGCCCTGCAAAGCTGTACCTGTTGCCATTTCACAGACTTGGTGCTTCTGTTTGGTCTCTGTGTGTACTTCATATGTATCAGGGCACATGAGCAAAAGCATGCAAAGATGGATGTCTTCGGCAGTGCAGGCATGATCTGCGATGACCTGCAGTAGAGGTTCATCTTCCAAGGGGACTTCATGCTGCAAACAGTACAAGTCATCCATGGTAGAGAATTTAGGTGCAGGGCTGGTAGCAGCTGAGCTCAGGATGTTAGTCTGGGTCAAACATCGCTAATATTAAAGGCTAAGATCTACAAGAGAAGAATGACATAAGTTTCCAAAGGGGCCAGATAACCCAAGAAAGGACTTCACCTTTTATTACATTTATTTATTTTATTACTGAGTAACAAAGCACCATAGTGACCTCCCACACTACCCCAGGGCAGTAATTTATAGCACAGTCATTTATAAACTACAAGATATATATTACTGGGCTCTTTTTTCTGTCAACGTGGCTGAAAAACTACCATCCATTGCTGGATTGTTTTCCACTGCTACTTGTACCAGGAATATGGAGCTGAAAAGTTGCACAAGATACACAAGAGCTGCAGCTACTGGGGCAGTCCCACTCCTGCATGCTCAGGATAACAGCTCTGCTATGTGTATGTAAAAACATTCCAGTTAACATTTTTCACCCTAGACAAAACCTGTGTTATGTTTTCTTTTGCCTGAGCTAATTCATCAATATCCAGAGATACACTCAATAAAATAATGTAGTAAGTACCCTTTAAGTTGTTATACGACATTCCTAGGTAGGGGATGTTGCTAGCACTGCTGTGCACAACATACAGGCTGCAATGTTGTCTGGCCACAAAAGCAGCTTTGCCAAGCCTCAAAACACAATGTTAACAAACCACCTTCTATTAACAGCAAGGGCAAAAAGCCACCCCCATACATTGGAAGCTTGGTAGCTGCCTGAATTAATGTCGCTGCTTGTGTGTGGTGAAGGAGACACAAGCACGTAGAGAAGAGCTGCTCTAGCAGTGACCAAACCCTACCTGACTGTCATTTGTTTCCTCCCATTACTTAATTTTCCACATCAATTTTATTTCAGTTGGACTCAAGATGCACTAAGGCTTTTCTTTTTCTAGCCACTCCCTGCCCTATAAGGAAATAAAAAGCCACTGCCTCTTATAAACAAATCAAATCCTACACAAGACTTAAGTCTGAAGACTATCCTGTTTGACAAATGTCTTTTCCATGGATTAGGATGTTCCTGACTGTCAGGTTTTGCTGGAAAAACAAAGTTGTTTTTTCTTACAGTTATATACCTCCATGTCTATTTTACCTGCAGTGATCATGGCAATGGCAATTAATCAATTCATAGTTATAAAGCACAGTCATAAATCTTACTTACAGGAATATTACTTACATTTATTACAGCACAAATATTAGAAGCTGCAGGGAGCAAGGACAATTGTGGCAAGCTGAAATGAAATCTTTTCCTGGGCCCTGTTTACAAGTGAAGAACATGGTGGCACACCCGCTGAGCACTATTGCACTTACCAAATTTTTTTAAGTGAGTAGCTGTGTTATTGAGGTGAGAGAAAATCATATTCAGTTTTTGGGCGTGGGTGAGTAGCTGTGTTATTGAGGTGAGAGAAGTTCATATTCAGTTTTTGGGCGTGATGAGAACCAAGAGCTACAGATTCAGACATTACTATGAATATACTTGAAACATTTCTGATCCTGAATTGGTCCTCAGGTCCTCTGATGTAGACAAAACTTTGTATCAGGCTACAGGGATGGACCCTTATTGTCAGTCTCTGCTCCATAATGAAAGGAAGCTCACATAAAGCAGGTGCAATGGTCTAAGCAGCCTGGTGATTTAGTCAGATCTGAGTAACCTGTGGAAAGCAGGTTAACAAGAACTCAAACAATTGGTGGTTTACAGGAGAAGGAACTTGTCAACTAGGTGTTTTGAGTTTGGGTTTTTTTTGAGGAAATTAGACTTATGCAGTTGCCTTATCTTGTACTGTCAGTCTTTTCATTTTCTTACCCCCAGCATTTTTTAAGCCACAAGCTGAGTTCAGCTGGAATTATATCAACCATAGGATGGAGTCTGTGAAAAAAAGCCTTTCTTTAAAGTTTTGATAACTTGATCAACAGGCCCTTGGGTTTTGGGCCAAATGCAGAGGAGGAGACCTTGCTGGTCTGCCATGGAGATCACACAGTAGGACCAAGAGGGCAGAAAGTTGAAGAAGGTTCATTTTGTGTTTCTTCCCTCTGCCGTAGTTGGAAGAGGCTCATCACCTTGCAGACAGCTGCACACCACAGGGTGTGCTTGCTGCTGGGACCCTGTCTAGAAAGAGGTCCCAGTGATTCAGTTTTAAACATCTACCTTACAGGCCTTTACGTCTGAGATCCTGCGGTCATTTTCTTATATAGCGTTGCAGCACCAAGTGGACCAAGCCCTGAGCTGCCTGGCTTTGGCAGGAGGTCGGACTGGGGACCCCCCAAGGGCCCTTCCAGCCCAAGCTCCACTGTGAGCCTGCAGCCACATCCCAGACCAGGAGACAGGACCAGACAAACAGAGAATTAGAAGGATGCTAGCACAGTTAAAGCCAAGCAGTCCTAGACTCATGGGACACAGACCTTGCCAGAGTAACTTGATTTTTAGATGGGGTTTCTTTTTAGCAGGTGTGGTATACGCAGCCACACTGTGGAATGCCTATCTCTCCTCCCTTTCATATCTTCTCTTTCCTACCAGCAATTTCTGAATACTAGCTAACTTCCCTCCAAAGTCAACAGAAAAGAGCACATCTAGTGTGCCCTTTCTATAACCTATTTCAGATGGGCTCAAACGGAAACACACATTCTGAAGGTTTCCAAATAATTTCAACTCCCTGGAAGCCCTTCCTAAGGGCACCACTTTACTAAAGACTCACGTTACAGGTGCCCTGACTTTTTCAGTGGAATAACCGTGTTCTCCAACCCCACTTTTCTTCCTGCTGCTTGTCCCTTTCCTTTACATTGCTGATAATCTCAGCAAGGAAGCTCAGTCATCTGTCAAGATATCTGCTTTCCTTATTACAATCAACGAGGGGATGCAAAAAGGTCTGCCTCATGCACGTAAGCTTGCTCCTTTCCAAACTTGCTTCCTCCCACTGGATCCTGTGATCTGCAAGGACTATTACTACAGCTTGGCACAAGGCTGTTTCTCAGCTTAGGGGTCAAGGAGCACAACAGACCCATGCCAAGGTGAGATCCAGCCATGCGTATGACCCTCTGTGCTTCTCATTTTTGTACAAGGACCTCAAGCAGGTCCCCTAAGTTGGACACCTGGTAGAGAAAAGCCTGTACTTCAGGACAGAGGCAGCCACAGACATTTAGAGTTTTTTGCCCATGATGGAAAGTATGACAAATTTAAAATATTCACCCATGGCTCACAATGGCCCTGTAAGGCAGGTAGGGAAACAAGTCAGCAATATATCACCATGCCAGAGTGGAACAAAGACAAGAGCCAGCAGTTGGAGGGCAAGTGGATGGCTAAAAGTGAAACAAGGTTCTTCTGACTTTGGATCTCCATTTTACCCACTAAGTGGAGTACTGGGAAGGGAAAGCACTGCTGTCATGTTCCTGCTACTGCAGCTTGAAAGCAGATTGTGAGATCATTATTTAAAGCTATGACATCATTGTAGGGCTGGGCAAAGGGGAAAACAATGGTCCTAAAAGGATAAAAATTTTTCTGAGAACGTGTCTGTAAGGCATCAAAATATGTGAAGCTCACTCACTCTTCACCCAGCAGTCTTGAGCTTCCCCATTTTTAAAATGAAGGTAAGCATGAAATCCCCTAAACTATTTCAGGCTTGCGGCTGTTAGCATGAGGTTGAGAAATGCAAGTCCCTTTGCTCTTACAGTCTCAGCTCTCTTTGGTCTCACAGAGTTTAGGAGAGGTTAATTCTAGAGGAAATATGGGATATAGACAGACAAGCACATTTATGCAGCAGTCTATGTTCCCTTTCATTGCCTTGCTTCCCAGAGCATCACTGCCTAGAGAACCAAGACCAGTGATAAGCTTGTGTCAAAATGCTTGTGTCCAACAGGAGAATGACGAACATGCGGCTTACCTTTGCTCAGATGCTAGTCATGGGCTCTGTAAACCACCCAGATTTGCCCTGATAGCAAGCATTGGTGGTCAGGATGTGTAGTTCTTCCCTTAGTAACTCCCCTATGGGTTTTCTACTCATACTTTCAAAGAAGAGCCAACCAACAGTGCTGCAAACAGACAGACAGAGCTGCTGTCTTAACGGCACGCATTAGTGGAACCACCCCAACAGCAGAAGTCTCCAGCTTATGCAAGGCCTTGGCATGATAATCATGGCTAAGCACAAGTATTTGCACAATCTCTAGTTATTATTTAATCCAACACCTAGGGAAAAATGTTCAGGCTATTGTCTTGCAAAAGTGCAGAGTGATGTCAAGGGCCACGAAATTTCTTACATGAGCTTTCTCAATTCAGGCTCAGAAAACACAAATGAAAACATGACTCACATATTCTGACAGAGCAGCCGAGTCTCAGCCTCCCCTTCCAGCAGCGCATGCATGACCAGGCGTGTCCCTGCCTAGTGCTGTCCCTCTCCGTTTGATTAGGCAGGTTTCCTTCAAAAACAAAAGCTAGCAATTTTGCTCGCTACATGAGAAATAAGGGAAGAAGAGCCTGTTTCTTGCTCTGCTCCTATTTAAAACTCATCTCCAAGGGCTAGCCCATGGGCAACAGACACAACTTCTCTTTCAAACACATGCAGACTGACAGAAGCCCAACGGAAATACGGATTCATGTATTTTCCCACAGTTACTCAGTAAGCCTAGAAGTCTCTGGGGAGTTTCTTAAATACACACAACACCCTCCCAAACTGTGAGCGCAGATGCCCCCAGTGGAATGGAGAGGAACACAGATATCTCCTAAACAGAAAATTCCCAACTATTTAGTCCTTGTATGAGCAGACAGCAAAGGAAAGCTCCCCTGGCTGGGGCAGCCAAAGTTCACACAGCCATCTTCCCACTGTCATCCCTCCCTTTATGCACAAAGTCTTAATTTTCCTGAGGATGTTATGCTCCTTATCAGCATTTTGATTGCCTCACCCATCAGATCTTGGCACACCTGGAGTTTCATCTGAGGCAAACCTGGTATGCACCTGGAAGACGTTCCCGCTGGAGGATCGGAGCCACACAGCAGAAGCTGTTGTGGGGAGCAGCCTCTAGAGAGCAAGTCATCCCATCCCCAACTAAAATCAGACAAACTGCAGCCTAGAAATTCCCATTTCTCTCCTTTAGTGCTTATGGCAACTAGCTGCCCTGACAAGCCACCTCCAAGACAGATGAAGCTCTGATTGGAGCTAATTGGTCAAAGTTGCTTTAGGGTGCTGCAGAGAAGAAGTTTGCTGGCAGCAGGCCAACACTGCATGAACAGGCATGACTGATGGTTCATGTTGGATCAATGTGCTACAAGATGACGTGACAGTTCAAAACAAGCTGAAGTCAGGCACGGGCATGCAGTTCATCATTAGTATCTGATAGAGATGTTGTGCATGCTTTTTCTTTACAGTCTGACTTTATGCCAGTCACAGAAGGACAGACAGCCAATACCTGGTCCATCACAGAGCCTGCTGGTACAAGAGAAACCACCTAGCTTTTTTGACATATTTAAAACATCTGATTGAGGGGGTTTTTTTTAGGAAACCAATACTGTGTGTCATTATGCCTGAGCACTGTGATTTCATTGAAGAGTCCTAGTGTTAGATTTACTGTGGCATCAGAATATGGCTTCATCCTGAACTGATTCTACCTCAGGTCTTGTCTCAGATATATCATCTGTTTTCTAGAGTATTAAATTCAGCATTTACAGGGAGTTTCAGTAAGAAAGGGTGATGCCAACAGAGGTCAGTGCATCACCGTAACTCAGTCTCTCCTAATCTTATCTGGTAAAAATAGGTCCCCTTGTAGATCATGTTGTGGTTTTTTTTTTTTTTTTAAGAAGGGAAGTGATTTAAGCGATTTTTGTAAGTAATATTTTTTAAGCAGAATCATCCCAGTCACTAGCTTATCCTAAGAATAATAATAAAAGAAGAATGAACAAAAAAACCCTATTTTTAAAGGAAAATAGAGAACTTTAGTGAACTTCGCATTTTTTTGACATTAATTCCTCCTCCACCCCTCAACCACACACAAATATTTAAAGCAGATACTGAAAATAGATTAGAAGTTTATAAAATTGCACTATGTGATTTTGATTATTAGAAAGGTCACTAACATGACGGGAAATGTACCTTATGAACTATGGCTCACCTTAGGACATTGTATTTGCATCAACAAGGAACTGCACATGGAAACATGCAGTTGAAATGGATAAATCCATTTGTTAAAGTAAACAGGAGGTTTACTTTCTGCCCTGTTGAGAAATCCCTAGTGACAGATTGTAGAAAATAGCAACTCTTTCTCAGTGGCCTACCTCTTAAGAAAAATCAAGAGCAAATTCCTGGGATAGCCACCTCAAAACCGCCCCGGGCAGCTTCAATGCCTGCCTGCTGAGCAGAGAGAGATCACCTCCACTGAAGAAGTGGTAAGGACACACTCAGAGCTGACTCACATTGCTCCCACTCACTCTTGTGAAAGTGGGAGCAAACAGACCTCGTTGGCATCAGCAGCGAGTGGGAGGAGGTTAGAGCAACAGCAGGAACAGCCAGAGGAGGAAAGATGGAGTCTGTAGCACTTGCTATCAGCTTTCATGGGCGTTAATTTTTGCATTTTCTTCTCTCAGCAGTTCCTCCCACTAGCTACCATTACCAAACCCTACTGCCATCTCCATGTTGCCAAAACCCACCAGTTGTTAGTGGAGTAGGTGGGAGCAGATGGGGCTCTTGCTGAGGCTCTCCAAATCTGCTAAACATTTCTTAAGCAATCCTGGTTTTGCCTCAGTTACCCAAGAGGAGAGATGATCTCTCTCCAGCTCTTACAGACAGATGGTCTTTGTGTATCTGTACTAAGTTTTCCCTAGCAGGGTATAAACTGTCCTTGGTATCCTTTACCCTCTGCTCTCATACAAGCAGCACAATGAACATCACGTTCTGCAGAGTGGGTTATTAATCTCAAAAGACTAAGCTTCTGACAAATGAGGGGAAACAAATTGATCAATGCCAGGTTTCAGCATTCCTCAACTGAGAGGACTCCTGTGCCAGCCTACATAAACCTCCCCTGGGGAACAGAGCGTAAAGAAGACCTCTAAGCACTGGGAAGGTAGAACCACTGGTGAGGCCACACCTTGAATCCTGTGTTCAATTTTGGGCCCCTCATTACAAGACAGACATTGAGGTGCTGGAACATGTCCAAAGAAGAGAAACACACCTAGTGAAGGCTTTACAGAACAAGTCCTGTGAGGAGCAGCTGAGGGAATTGGGGTTGTTTAGCCTGGAAAAAAGGAGGCTGAGGGAACAATTTACCATTCTACTGAAAGGAGGCTGTAGTGAGAAGGGTGTCAGTCCTTTCTCCCAAGTCACAAGCAATAGGACAAGAGGAAACAACTTCAAGTTGCTCCAAGGGAAGTTTAGGTTTGATATTAGGAAAAACTTCTTCACTGAAAGGGTTGTCAAGCACTGAAACAGGTTGCCCAGGGAAGTGATGGGGTCACCATCCCTGGAGGTACTTAAAAGACATGTAGACATGGTACTTAGGGACATGGTTTAGTGGTGGACTTGGGAGTGTTGGGTTTACAGTTGGACTCAATGATCTTAAATGTCTTTTCCAACCTAAATGATTTTATGATTCTATGAGTCTATGAACGCTGTCACTACTCAGCCTCACTGCCCAAAGGCACAAGCCAACACCATCACTCAGTGATCTCCCAGGTGACTTTAATTTTTTGACAAATGCCACCTACCTTTCAGAGAGGAGTCCAGGTCACCAGAACACTAAGGTAGGATTCAGCTCATTCAACTCTACAGATAGCCGCAGTGTAGATGTGTACTGATGTCTGCACTACCCAGATAAAAATTCTTTTGCAATCAGAGGGAGTAAATAATTAAAAGGTGCAATTCACTAGCCTCAAGTAGACATCTAAAATCAGTCTGCTGAGTTACATCCTAGAGCTGCCTGTTTCTCTCCTTCACAAAGTGAAGAATTTGTCACTTTCAAAGCAATAACCTTTCATCAAAGAGCACAGACAAGCTGTCTGGAGAAGGGGAGAGAGCCCTGGCCCAGATTGGAGTCTGGCAGAGGGGACAGGAGCACACAGCTGTGACCAGTCCCAGGAGCACTGGCTGCAGAGTATTCAGAGATCCCACACTGGAAGATGATACAATTCCAGATCCCAAATTGTTCCAGGCCAGCAAAAGTACAACCTTCCCCAAGCCAAGATAGTACAGTTAAGCTTGTCCATAGTACTCCATATTTTTGACAGGAGTAATTCATGCTGAGCCACTCAAAAAAAAAAAAAAACCACAAAAAAAAAGCCCCCAAAAAACCCCAAAACCCACTGTCCCTGAAAACATTCATGCTTCAGCATCATCTCAAGCTCATCTTAATGTTTTTCACTCCTTTTCTCTACAGTAATATCCCACATCACCTGGAGCTTCTATTTTTGGTTCGTAGCTCGTAGGAGAAAGAAAACACCTGCTTGAGCCTTTCTGTTCATTCATTGAAAAGCTAATTTTATGTCAAATTTCCAGTCATTGTGGCTATACTGGCTTTCCTGAGTTCCCATCACATGAGCAAGTCCCAGCTGCTCCAAAGCAGCATGTGCAAGTGCTGGGGCAGGAGAGGGTAGAAAGAAGGCTGAAGGGGGATCCAGGTACTGGCACAAAGTATGGCATAAGGCAGAACCGGCCAAAGTTAATCTGCCCTTTCCCTGCCACACAGCATCTGGCAAGGCATTCAAGAGATAGCTCAAAACCTATCCATAGGCCTTTACAGATTGGGAAGAGCAGGAGGACGAAGGCCACTGATCAGGCTTTCTAGCAGGAACTGGTAGTGCCTGCAACATGGAAAGCTTCTGGATCCATATACACCCTCATTTTTCATGAGCAAAGTTAAATACTCACAGACCAAAGAATGTTTCCCAAGATGCCCAGCATCCCAAAAGAGAAACCAGCCCAGCACCTTGTAATACAGGCAAGGTTTCCCTTATCTGCTCCAGACCAACCTTACACTCCTTGACTTTCTTGTAGCCTGCCTGTCACTGCTCCAAACTCTCAATGTGACCATGTCACCCCAATGGCGTTGACAGGGGGATAACTCCATGACCCTCCCTAGTCCCACACTCTGCACCAATGCTCCTCACCACGTTATATACAAATGGGTCCATTGTGGACCAGCCCAGCTGTTGGGGTCTGAGGTCGTTTAAAAAAGAGGGAAGGTCTTTGCAAAAAGTATGGGAGACAGCAGTTCAGCTTTTTCCCTCACCACCATCTCCCTTTAAATACAAGAAACTATCAGCAGGCAAGGAAAGCCCTTCAGAGGATGGAGCAAGCATCTTCAGTTTCCTCCAAGTCCTAAGTGTCCCTCCAGGTACATTTTTTCCAGTTCAAGCTTTACTTCCAAATTATGGAGCTCACCTTCCTGTCACTTGCCTTTTCCCACGCCTGCCAGCACCATGTCCTTCCCCTCTCTGTGCCTTCGCATTTCTCTTCGTCACCTTAGCATTCATCTTAAGTCTCACCTCTGATATAGCTCTTTCTATTCATTTTAAAATCCTTCCAACACATCAAAGCTGTAATATCAGCTCTTTCCAGAAGATACCACACTCTTGACAGGGTATTCACCTATATCTTCTCTTCCCTAACATGACTTTGGGTACTGCTAAACACAGAGTTGAATACTTTCTTCTTTAAGAAGAGAGCAGCTGACGAGGATGAGGGTCTTACACCTTGTCAGAGTTATCACTGTTTGCATTTACATCTTGTGTGGGTCTTCTTTTGGTGCAGGAGGAGAGCCTGACATCATCACAAACTGTTTCTTTGACTTTTGGGTTGTCAGTACTGCAACGCACAGCACAGGCAAACTCAATAAACCAGTACTTTAAGCAGCTCAAGCAATCTACAGTCTTAAACAAAACAAATTAATCTATAGCTATTTCCAGCCTTCAGCTGTTCTTTTGCAGACACCCAATTCCAGTTCGCACACCTCCCGAGGAGATGCCTCTTGCTCCTGCAGCCGTTTTCCCAGTCAGGCCCATCTGCTGACCAAAGTCACCCCATAGGTCATCCAGTAGTCCTGTTAATAGTTCATAGGGCAAGTGGCTTCTCATTTTCCAAGAGTATTTTCATGCTAATAGAAGTTCAAAGTTCAAAGTCTCTCCTTTGTAGACTGTGCATTATTAACCTCTGATATCTCAGTCTACATTGACACAGAGAGATAACAGCAAAAAGATAGTAAAGATCTGGATTCAAAGCTATGTTTGTAAGTTTGACACTGATGTGAGTATGGAGCATGATAGGGGGAAGGTAAAATAAACAAACTATGCAAAGCCAAGTAATTTCAGCATCACAGCTATCTCTTTATTCTGCCAGGGACCTATTAACACACAGCTGGTAGCACTCAGTGAACTGTTTATTTATAGCCAGATACTTTGTGTCTGTCCCTTCTCTCATTAGCAAAAAGCCCCATCTTTAGAGTTTATCTTTAAGACAAGGTAGATAATCTGAACAATAAACAGATAAACAAAGATCGCTATAAAAATGATTATGTCTCCTTATCCAGAATGAAGAACTGTTTTTACATCTTCTTTCCTTCCCAGAGTCCTAGGTGCAACAGCAAAAGCCGATGGAGCAAATCCTACATCCCCATATTTGCCAGTTCCAGGCCTGCAACAGCACGTGGGGGCAGCAGCAATGCCAGCACAGCTGTGATGTTTTATCAGATTCATTCACGTCCTGCTGCACTTACAAATCTTTGGAAACTTTCGGTTTAGATTTAATAGGTTGTCTCAAAGACGTCTTTTTGGGAAGGCAAGAAGAGGCCATCAGGTTGTTCCACAAGGGCTAGGAATCTCCAGGACCAAAGTCTTCCCAGTTGACAGCCTGTTCCCAACACACATAGAACTATGCAAGAGAAGTAAGATGTATCCAACCTGGTATAAGTTAAATATAGTAGTGTACATTAAACATAGTAAATACTTAGAAAAGCTTATAAAAGGCAGGATGTACAGAGCAATACCTCACAAGAGAAGCCAGCTGCTGCCAGTCACTGCTATCTTGTTGACAAACTTTTTTGTGTTCTGCCTGTGATCCATGTTGGGGAGATAGCCCATCGTCAGGTTACCCCTGGGCAGGCAGCAGCCTCCCTGCTGTGCTTCTCACCATGTGGGGCTGACCCGCAGCAACACACATCCCCAGTCACCCAGTAACCACCTTAGAGTGTATCCTCACCAAGGACTGTAGATTCCATATTGTTCCCTTCACACACAAAGCGAATGAACCCAGTCCCATACACCCTTCCTTCATGCCTTTGTCCTGTTCCAGGCAAAAGTCCTTTGCCTTACTTTGGTGAAGAAGGCAGGAGAATAGTCCCACTATAGTTTTCAGCCAATACCTTTTTTTTTAGGAAGCAAAAAATCACAAAACAGTAAGTTCTGAAATCTGAAGAGAAGTGAAGTAGTGGGCCTTTTGGCAACAGATAGAAATTAATCTTCAAACCTTTCTTTAGTTTGAGTAGCCATGCTACAACAAGAGAGATCCCAAAGTGCTCAGACCTTGGAGTCTGAGAGCAGCATGCACAGTATCTCCCTTTAGAGATGGGGGAAGGAGTGGCTGGAGAATTGCAAAGCAGTGAGCCTGGCTTGCACACCTGGGGAAGCTCTAGAAAAAAAAAAAAATGAGGGTACTAAGGATTTCTGAAGAGGATATTGTTTCAAAAAGATCTACCTTCCTTTTCTGTCAGAGCAAATAGCCTATTGGATAGGCAATTTTGCAAATGGGTATTTTTTATTAAATAGAGTATCTACATGCACTTCCTACTTTTTTTTTTTTAATTTAAGGTTAGGACACTTGACTTGCCTCCAGATATTCTGCCTTCACATTCCTCTCCAGAGTCAGTAAACAGGAAATCTTGCATAATCGTCAATGTTCCTTATACCTGTTTGGCATGGACACGGTGCCAGAAGGCATTTAACACCTTTGCTCTTAAAAACCCGCAGCAGCTTAATTACTGTTGGAATTATGACTAGGGAAAAAACCAGCCTGGTTGTTGAGCAAACATTAGAATGAGCTAAACATTTTATTTCTCAATCAAGGTGTCTTTGTGCAGCTGTATGGACTCACCTCCCTTCTAGGGCAAGGTAGGAGTGAAGAAGAGTGATGGGCCAAGAGCCTTTATCCTGTTTTACCAATTATCTGGTCAAGTAGTGCAAGAGCAAAGAGCGTGCTGATGACCTAAATTAATCATCTGGAATAAGTGTCTGAAAAGTACCTAATGTGGGGTTTACAGTAGACATCAGGTAACTGCACTGAAATAATGCACTTTGGAAAACCCTGTTCAAAGGCCAAGTATATTCAATAGTGCTTAGTGAATAAAGCTCCCTTCTTGGCCGTCTGGATTTCAAATTATTGACCTTCTTGTAACATCACAAAGTGTCAGCCTTAAGGGTCTGAAGATGTATTATGTATTATTATCTTTCCAGGCAGTAAAAAAACAGCAAATTCAATGCAAAAGATATATTTCACTGGATATCTACAGGTCTTAAGCATTCAAATAATCAGAGTAAACCTTTCCCTAGAGAATAACTAGAGAAATGCAAACAAAAGACAGATTAAAAAGAGTTTATTTAATGAAGAATTGTTGCATGTGAAGTAGACTTTTCCTAAAAACAGGTTCTGGAGCTCCTCCTGAGATCGGGGAGATCCCCACAGAACTGTATCCTCGACAGGACAGAAGCTGTTTCCCCAGCTTGGACCAAAAGGATCACAATGTTTCAGTGAATCCAGCATAGTGTCGGGTCATTATTTAAATAGCCTTTGACAATACATCTTGACATTGTGCTTTCTGTCCCACTGTGGTATAATCAGCTTCTGCTCACTGGGAAATGAACAGAAGAAATGAAGGTCATGGAGTTGTAGGAGTCAAGTTCTGTGTTCACAGAACACAGCTTTCAAGGACTTCAAACTCAATACCTGAGCAATACGGACCACAAACAGACAAAATAAAGCTGCCAACAAGTGACGTTACTATAAGTTCAGAGAGTAAACTCAGGGTAAAGAGAACAGAAAAAAAAAAAAAAAAGAAAGAAATCTGAGGGGAAAAGGGAAAAAGGAGAAAAAAAATTGAAACAGGAAAGGAAGAGAGAAGTCATGTGAAGGCATGCATCCAATAAGAAGATACGGAGAGCAAAGGGAAGTCCATGTGTCTATGTGCAAATATGACCCCTGACAGGACAACCCTATGGAGCATCAGTTTTCAGTATCACAGGCCATCCTGGTAGCTGGCAACCTGTTTGTACCCTGACTGTGTGTGGCCACTAGGCATTTTCACGGTATATCTGAATGCAGAAAAAAAAATCCATAACCATATTTTAAATATGGTTACATAGTTTATTTTCAACAGCATAAATTGTGTCCTAAAGACAACACAGAATGATTCATGACAAGGCAAATGGAAACAGGCTAGCAAGGATGTAGAAATGGAGTCTGGATACTACAAATAAGTCTGATCACCAGCAAAACACCTTGGGGTGAGTCCCACAGCAGAGAAGCAGTCCAATTCAAGTCATCACTCTTAAAACATTTATTAAAATCTGCCATATCATTGCTGGTACATCACTGTAACATGAAAAAACAAACCAGGAGTCAGATTCTGCTTCGAGAACCACAGACTTGAAAATCCAGAGCTGGTTATCAGAAAGTTCAACAAAACTAAGCTCGAGCTTGAAGAGGTTTATGGAAAGTCACAAAACCTATCAAGGTGCAACACAGATTAACTTTACCTCTCTAACCTGTTGCATCATGCCACTGGACCACAGAACAAGGAATAACTTCACTTCCAAACAAGCATGCTCTTAGATGTGGATTTAGAAATCCTCACACAGATAAATTCTGCAGTTCATTGGACTTCTCCTTGTCAGAATTACTACAAGATGCAAGCATTTCTTCTTTGTTATTTAACATCAATGTTCAAGCAGCATAGAAATTCTGTGGGATCCCTTTCACACCCAGGCCTGTTATCTGTTTTAAAAAAGAAAAAAATAAAAGGGAAAAGGTAAATCTCCAGCTGAGTACAACATTCAGTGTTGTACAAGTATCATAGCAACCTACCCCTACTTCAAGAGGAACTGAAAAAGAGTCGTTACATGTAGTTCTTTAGAACTCTAAGATTACCAAACACCGCTCAATAATTTTGCTAATTTACATATTATCTGTGGCCCTTACATATGATCCTTATCTCTGTGTTAATCAAACAAGTCATAGCAACTTTTAATGTGCTTTGCCCATGCAAGACAAATGTGAGTCTGGAAAATACCAATTCCCTTCTAGAACGGGAGAACTGAGGAAGGGATATAAAAAAGGCAAGGCTCAGAATTATCTTTTGGTATTTAACTCTCCTGTGGGCTCCTAAACTCCGCTACTCGAGAAATCTGCCAGTTCTTGGCCATGGGAAATCTGTTCCAAGCACTGCTTTCAACTAGAAGGTCCCAGATCCCAGATTACATCCCCATCCCTCCTGGAACGTGTCTTCATCCTATTGCCAAACTGATAACACAGTTTGGTTTATTCTATTTCCCTTCATTTACAACCCTTTCCTTTCATGCTATGGTGAACTTTCAGAGGAAGATGGCAATTGCTGTTTCAGAACTTCATTTTATTTTCCTGATATAGTTTTTACTAATGGACTGAAAAATGAAGAGAGAAACAAGTTACAGATTCAAGAGCTGTGGACAAAAGTGTGGATTATTAGTTACTCAAAACATAACACCCTCTTTTAAATAGAATCATGGAATGGTTTGGGTTGGAAGGAACCTTAAAGATCACCTAGTTCCAACCCCCCTGCCATGGGCAGGAACACCCTCCCCTAGACCAGGTTGCTCAAAGCCTCATCCAGCCTGGCCTTGAACACCTCCAGGGATGGGGCGTCCACAGCTTCTCTGGGAAACCTGTGCCAGTGTCTCACCACCCTCACAGTGAAAAATTTATTCCTAATATCTAGTCTAAATCTACCCTCTTTCAGCTTAAAACCATTACCCCTCATCCTATCGATACACTCCCTGATAAAGAGTGCCTCCCCATCTCTCCCGTAGGCACACTTTCAGTACTGTAAGATCCTAAAAGTTTTTGGGATTGGGATGCAAAGCTTTGCCCTGGTGAGTTTAAGCATTTGATTTTTAAAGGAGCAATCTGTGCTGTAAATATTTAAATACCCTGGTACAATTAAAAAATTACAATTAAGAGAGTGAAATTTCCAAAACTGATGAAAGTATAGTAAGATATAGGAGCAAGACCCAGTTCCTTACAGTGTATTACAGACTATGCTGTACAGGGCAGATCCATATCTACTGGCTGCCTTTAGATCCCGACCAGATATTGACTTTGGCTAACCAACACATCAACATTATTACTAGAAATTTCTCCACATTTTCCTTCTAGCTGTGCAAGAGCAGCTGTGCCAGGCCAGGGTGGTGAACCTGCATCTGGACCAGCACATCAGGTGAGTGGGATGAGCAAGGGCAGCCGGGGGGCACGTCACTCTCCAAGTGCAAGGCTTGGCAGGTCTGATGTACAGAAAGAAATAAAATCAGCTCACCTTGAAAATCTCTCCCGCATGAGGCTCCTTGGCTAAGGTGGCCTCATCCAGTCCATCGTATGCAGAAGTCACGTACATTTCTGAGTAGTCTTTTCCACCAAAGCAGCAGGAGGTGATCCTCGGAGTAGGCAGCCTCACAGTCTGGATTCTTCTCCCTGGGAAAAAATACGTGATTGTTTCCCAATGTGCATTTTCTAGGAAGCATGTAACTATGAATGCACTATTAGTGCACATGGTGCAGCTGTGGCATTTACTCAGAAGGCATCTCCCCTTCAAACAGGCCACAAACAAAGGACATGTTTTGGGGAAAAAAAAATTCTTTCATCTGCCTCATATGTAACTATTTTTCAGCTTCTCCCCTGTATCTGTGAGGCTTTGTTTCCTTTTCTTAAAATGAAACAATAAAGTATTTGAAGTCAGGAAGGGCAGAGGCACCTGTGCCTGGGGTAGCTGTCATTCCCTAAGAGCATTTCCCAGTTAAACATTTCAATGCTGAGAATATTTTATTTTTTTAATCACAGGTTTATAATGTTTCTTACAACATTATAGATACATAGATATCCAGTGCTTTTTGTGTTTGTTTGTTTGTTTTTTTCCCAGAGTGGCATTATTAAGAAGCGGGTGTGCTGCACCAGCAGACTGTGGGAGCAGGGTACTGGACATTGGGAGGCAGCACCGGGAGCAGCACTCTCCACATGATCAGGGCCTGGACCAGCGATGCTCATGGCAAGCCATGCGGCAGAGATGGGCAATAAACAGCACCTTCTTAGCTCACCTTCAAACCATTCCTCCTGGCTGCCTTTCCTCTCGTGTTCGTGGCACATAGGTGACACTCACAATGCATGTGCTGGTGGAGGCCTTACCTGTCTCTGGGTCTATATGAATGACTCTCCCGCCATCAATACAGGCCACCCAGAGCTTCCCTTCTGCATCAATGCACATCCCGTCTGGCATTTGCTCCTCCTTTTCCAGATGGTACAAAAGTTTGGGACAGGCTGCAGGGAGAATTATGAAGCTGGTGTTACGTGGGCTGGTTACAGTTCTGTAGCAGAGCCCAGTCTAACATCTTCCACACTCTTGGAAACAGATAAGCTCATTTTCTCTGACAAAGACATGCTGCAAAATCTACATCACAAATGCATTTAGCAGCTGTGTTAGAAGCGATGCTAAGTGCCATGCACTTAGCCTGGCAGAAACAAGCCCCCAGGAGAGCCGTTGCAGCTTGGGATTGTACTGAATTAGGCCTCCTATTATTTTGCCAAGGAAAATAACAAAATACCTCTGTCCCTCTTGTTAACCCACTAGCTGACCACCATGCCACAACTGCCACAAACACAGTAACTTTTTTCCTGGACTTTTGTTGCTCCTGGCAGCCTGGATGTCTTTTCATGAGCACTGCATCACATACGTTATGACTTGAATTTCAATGTTGGCAATAAACAATCTTTCTTGGGTAAGGATCAAGAACTTTACCTATTTTAACGGCCAACCAAGCCACCAGTTTTGATTAAGCCTGGACACCAACTGCTAGCGGACTAGGCTGCAGCACAGACAGGTCAGTGAGCACATGCACAGACCACAGAGTGATGCCCATGGGCAGCAGTCTGCCTGTTCTGACCCAGTGCCTTATGGCCACTACAGCACCCAAAAATAGAGAGTCACCACCAAAAAGCCAATCCCAGGAAACTCAAACTGATTACATTTTTGTATTTGGGGGAGAAAAAGTATCATTAAATCTTCTTTGGAAATCTTATCTCCTAAAATCTGTAGAAATATATTTTCTCAGAAAAATTAAATCTGAGTAACTGTAATTATTTGTACGATTTTTCCACACACGATTACACAACGTCCACACTGATAAGAGTACTAAGGCAGTTCAGCCATTTAAATTCCCATGGAGTATGAGTTGATACAGCACGAAAATATGTTACCGAGTTTTGAAACAGGGTTACATCCGTTTTGCTTGAACTTAAATTTCCTTTTTGCAGATACAATAATAAAAAATATCTGTCTAGAAAATGAGTTTAAGTGAAGCTTGCCAAACATCTGAAGGCAATTTTAATTTCAGAATTGGAAAACTTCAGTCACAATGATAACTTGATTCTTTAAATACATTTCTGTGATATACATGCACGCACATTCTGTGTTTGTATTTGTGGAGCTAGTACAATCGAAGCATTCCAGTAGATGGCACTCAAGAATAAATAGCATCCTATAAGCTTAATTCTCACTGCAATATAAATGGCTTCTTCCCTGCAACTCCTTGAATGGGTCTATCCAGATGAAAGTAAGTTGAAGGATTGCCAAGAATTTGTTCACTAAGTACACCTGGTTTGTAACTAAACTTGAGAAAAATCACAGTCAACCTGCTGACAAGCTGTAACCAGAAGATATGAGATCTGTCAAATAAATCACTGCGTATTACACGCCCAGGTCTTGCTGCAGAAAGAGTAATAGCACTACTTGTCACCGAATTTAGAAAAGCACGTGTACCGATCTTTCCAGTGTGCACATCATAGCTGAAGGCATGCACAGCGTATGCCAGGCTGTCGATGTGAAAGAAGGTCCTGTGGTCCAGGGACCAATCCAGACCATTGGAGATGTCCACCTGGTCTAACTGTTTTATTACCGAATGGTCAGGGAAAAAGGTATAGAGAGCGCCTTGCCGCCTCGCTCGGACACCCGGTGCCGTCTCTTCAGCCATTGTACCTGAAATGGAAATGAGAGCATCGGTGAGAAAGTGGAAGCTTGTTCCTCATGCTTGATCAAAAAACTGCTCTAAGTGTTGCTAAGAGGTTCTAGGGAAAAAGGGACTAACTAGGTCCCGTCAGATTGATGAGAAGGAGGAAAAGGAGCAGGTCAGGAGCAGCTGTCCAAAAGGACAAGTTTCTACATTGGCATGAGATCTAGGTCGTAGAGACTGAAGACCCAAAGGAGCACCACAACATGCCAGGGGCTGAGGTTTTGCTCACAGAAAAAGCCAAAATGCAGGCAAGTATCATGCTCTTTTTGTTGCTGCTCTTTGTAGGTGACTTTTGTCATTTAAATAGACCTTAAAATACAGGTGCTGTAAATGACAGTTATCTCAGAAGCAAGCAGATAATACTACAGAAGTGAGGTTTTTTTCTTAATGAATTTATGCCTCAGTTTTACACTCATTATTTAGTTTCTGATTCTACCTTCTCCAGAAAGGAGAGACCTCTGCAGTGAGGGGGTGGGAAACACTCAATTTACACCTTCTTTCAACAGTGACAGACTGTCTCTGTTGGTCTCTCCTTTTAGAAGACCTCATGAGCTTGTTTTAAAATGTTTGGCGCAAAACTCCTGTTGAAAGCATTGATCCAACCATGCACAGCTCGGAACAGGTGTGCAAAGCAGGTATTTCTCTTTTGCCCTTAAGTCTAGTGACCCGTCAGCCCTTGAGCATAACCATGAGTCAAATTAATTTCCTGATTTTTGGCAAATTTGAAATAAGAAGAAAAGGCTGGTTGGCAAAAGAAATACAAAGCCATTTTTTCATTCCCATCAGTCACTCTCCACTTGCAGCGTGGATTGCTGTGCTTGGTTCATCATTCATATGGGAGGAGAAAAAGCACAGGGGGATCCTGGCTGCATTGCAACCCATGCCAAAAGTCCCTCTTGCCTTCAGGAGACCAAGGATCTCTCCCCACATCCGTTTCCCACAGGCTGACTGGAGAAGGCTGTACCTGAAGCTACAGGTCATCTCCTGCTCTAGGAGCTACACCTTCCTCTACACCTCCAGAAACCTTCCCACCTGCATGAGCCCTTCCCTGGCTTTTCACTTCCTGTGTAGGAAGATGTTTGAAAAACACCATCCGCCAAGTAGAAGGGGAGCCTTCCTGCCAGACAGCCCTTGTCAACAGCCTCTGTCCTCATTTAGGTCAGAGGATGTGGAGTTCCTTGTCCTCCTCTGATGGGCAGTAACCAAGCAGAGTGTTCACAAGACAGCTCATGCTCACAATGATAGTTTTTGTGGAGAACTCAAAGAGGAATCAAGAACACGGAATAAAATGCACTATATAAAATACACTGTAATTCCTGTTCCTCTTTGCTCTAGGGGAAATTTCTGCCAGGAACTTACCAGCAAAAAACCTTCCCTTTGGATCCACTTTCCCGTCATTGAACCTGTTGTTGGGTTTATCCTGCTCGAGCTCGAGGATGGTGGTGACCTCCTGAGTGTCCCAGTCCAGAAAGGCAAACCTGGTCCCCAGGGCGATGATGTAGCCCCCGCACTGCCTCAATGCCACTGAGCCGACCCGGGCATCTGTGGGTGAGATGGATTGGGAGATGGCAGGTGGCTCTGGGGCCATCAGTCAGACCTACACCTCCCCACATGACCTTGGGCATCTGGGCTTGATTGGGACATTCCTGACCGAGGAAAGGCTGAGCTGATGCCAAGATCCTTCTCCCCTGGGATTGTTAGCACATCTCACTTGCTCTGTGCTCTCCAGATATTTACACCTTCTGGGCAGACACAGCCATTGAGACTGTACCGTTTCCTCTCCAGGTCCCAAATGAAACATGCCTTCCCATTGGGGCTTACCAAGGGCAACACGCACATGGCCCTCCACATCTGAGCCCTGTCCCCTCTGCTTGGCTGGCTCAGGCCACACCATACACAGCAACACATCATGGGACAACAGGGTGTGTGGCCCCATGCGAAGTAAGCAACACCACCATGCTGCAGGACTCCTACCAGGAGGGACGGACAGGGCTGGACAGAGAAGACTCTTACCCACGGACACGCTCTGCACCTCGTTGGTGAGTGTGCTCCAGCGGCAAACTTTCTGTGAGTTTATGTCTACGTAGACAAGTGCGTTCTCCCTTTCTTCCCAGATCGGGCACTCTCCCATCCTGTTCTTCTCCTTCACAACAGATTCAATTTTGATGGAGGAGGACATGGTCTGAGGGGAAGAGGGTCAATAACGGATTTAACGAAAAGCTCCCTTTGTGTGAATTTTTCACACCTTTGATGCTTAAAAGCAGAGTTTGTGAATGGCAAAGCCTTCCAAATCCCACATGACAGGGTAATATAGGAAGTTCCTGTGACATTTCTGTGGCCTCATGGCTGGAAATGAGCTTGAGATGCCAAGGCTTGTCTTTAGCAAACCTTCCCCAGGCAAGAGACTTTAAACCAGAGCTGCTGATGAGGCACCTGCCTCCAAGCAAGGCAGTGCTGGGGACACAGCCCTGAGCTGGGACCAAGCGGTTGGCTGGGGTTCGGTGATCCCAAGGGTACCCCAGACCATGGTGAGGGACTGGTGGGCAGCAGCACAGATGGGTCAGAAGCCCTTTTGTGGAAAAACAAGACTCTATTAACACAGAAGCCTTTACTTGCTCTATAGGAAGATGTATAAGCATCTATAATATCGACTGCAGTTTGCCACCAAAGCCACTGCAAACCAAGTGCCTGTTCCCACACCAAGTCAGTGTGAATATGCAAACACCAGGTAATGCCTTTGAAATCCTCCTGCTTTGTTTTCCCTCCAAGTGTTTCATCTTCATTAGTCCCCTCACTGCCCCAGCCAGGGCTCCAGCCCCCACCACAAGCTCCAGATTTCACCCTGTGCCAGGCTGTGGTGTGTCATTACCCCAGCTGCTGCTTCAGGGACAAAGCTGCCTATGAAGCTCCCATCCCAGGCACCTGCTCCTGCCAGGGGGTGTTCATTCCTGGGCTGCCCCATTCCCCTGTCCCCACTGCAGCAGGATGCCCACAGGGACACCAGCCACACAGCCGTCACCCTGGCACAAGGTGACAAGTGCCACGTGTCTGTGTTCAGAACAGCTTGGATGCCCTCCAAAACGGGTAGTTCAGCCCCTGGGCCTGCCGTGGTGTGGGATGTGAGCAATAATCTCCGCCATTCAGCTCGTACAACAGAAAGGGACCTGGTCCCTGCCTCGGTCACTGCTGAGGGAGACGCCGACACAGCACCTGCTGGCCTCAGCACATTTTTTTTACACAGATCAGAGAGAGATTTCTTGGGAGGCAGCCATGCCCTGACATAACACATAATCCTACGGTTTACTGTCTTCAAGTGGGCATTGTTTCCTAGTAGCTGAGTTGGTGACAAGGTTTGCAGATAATTAATTAGCATTAATATGCACTAAAGTAGGTGGGAAGGGCCAATAATCACCATGAGTGAAAATCCCAGGGCTGGGGACTCAAGATCTTCCCTGCGCCCCAGCCCTAAGCATGCATGGCAAGGAGTCACACAGCCAAGGTGAGGTCCAAGCAAGCCATTTATTAAATCTATCCTTCTCCCTTCCAAGAAAAATGCTCACAAGAGGCGGGGCAGCGACATGCTCCGGCGCAGAAAGACGCAGGTAAACAGTATCAGTATAACGAATAAATGAGGACAGGCATGAAGATGCCAGTAAAACCTCCTAAAACCTGTTAAGCCATTCTCAAGCTGGAGGAGTGAGCTTCTCTTGGGTTAAAGTTTGTGTCATGTGTCTGCCGTATTTGGGACCCAAGGCTTGGAGACACAATGGTGACTTCATTGTATTGTGGTCTGGAAAACACAGAGCTGCTCTTGCCCCACTCAGCAGCAGCCCAGCATCCGCATGGTTCCCACAGAGACAGAAAGTCACCAGATCTGCAGCAGCCCCTGTGTGTTTGTCTCATCGGTTGTGCCATTGACCCAACCAAGCCTTATTAAACCTTCCTCTTCCCACCAGTTCCCCTTTCATTTACTGCCTCTTCTCCTGCAGCAACAAAACAGGGACCTGGCAGGTAAGCTGTGGTGAAACGCTGATTGACAGACCCATCCCACACGTTGCATGAGGAGTACGCAATCAATTGCCAGCTGTTTCACAAGGCACGGGCAAGGGAGAAACCAACCTGCCTCCGCCAGCTGCCTGCTTACCCCTCTCATGCCCCCCCTTCCTGATGCTGTGGGGACCTGTCCTGTCCCACAGCATCTCAGCACACGTCTGCCTTCCCCGGCTGCACGTCCAGTCTCAGCATCTCTCCCCTCCACCAAAGACATAGTTCCCATGTGTCCCTCAAGCTGTGGGGTTTTCTCAAACAGCTGCTTAGTTTGGCTCAAATTTCCCCCCTTTTTTTATGAGGAGAGCAAGTAGAAGGGAAGATTTGTGCCTTGCTGTCTGAGGTCATGCTAATTTTTACAAGCAGCTGAAAATGGATGCTTTGAACAGAAAGGGTCCTCCACCCCTGAGAGGCAGTGCTGCCCTCCAAAGGAGTCCCCCGTCCCCCCCACCATGCCCAGTGGTCCACCTCCTGCTGCACCCTCCCTGCGGGCACCCCATGGAGCTACACAGCAGCAGCGTTTTACAGAATACCGCATCTCAGAGGGAAAAAATGAGTAAACAAACCCCCCGAAACCTTGTTCAAAGCATCCTGGCTTCATCACTCCCCAGGCATCCTGCCACCTCTCACCATTTCGTGCAGCACCTCGCACCCTGATTGCTGCAGCACCAACCCATCAGAGATGAGCGTGCAGGGAAAAAAAAAAGGAGCAATTCTAAGCAGAAAGCATCAAATCCTGCCATACTGTCCCCAAATAAAATCTCTGAGGACAAAACCATCACATTCCCCCTGCCTATATCCTCTCTGAAACATTTTGTTGGCATTTTAGCCTCCCGGACTCCTGCCTAAACCCTTCACGGACAGCAAGGGGCTGATGGATGTCACCAAAACATTTTCCAAGTTAAACTGTTTAAGAGAAAAATTTCATACTAGGAATTAAAAACTAACATAAAAACATCCAGTCTGCTCTAAAAACTAAAACCTCTCTCTGGTAGCTATTTGAAAATGATCTTTCTAATCCTCAGTCCCCATGTCTTTTCAAATTATCTTGATAAAAATTGGTCATTTTGGTACCCCTAAGATACAGGTAAAATACAAATGACGGGCCTTAAAAGGTTTCTTTGCTGTTCCTTCTCTCCCCCATGCAAGCACACATGATTTCATTTTTAGTTTCAAGCTGAAGCTTTGAATAAGCAGGCACACAGTTAAAGCCTTTAATGGGAGTACAGCGAAACAACTGACTGTGTAAACCAAGGAATTTTAAGAACCATTTTCCCTCGGTCAGACAGCTGAATATTACACCAACCTGAAAACCTGAAACTCTGCAGTTCATCACAACAACACTGAGGAAAATATCACAAGACCTGAGTTGGTGTCTCTTCTCCAGCGCTGGTCCAATGAAACTGGCTGCTGTTCTTGGCGACAATTAAAAATGTGCAACAGTTGATGTTATCTATTTTGTATTCAGTCAGCAGTCACATGAATGACGAGGCATGGACCAAAGCCCTTCTGAATGGTCTGGTTTGTGGTGCCAGCAGCAGAATACATGATAGGGAAAAATCCTTGCTCAGTATTTTTCTCATGTCATGAGAGCAGGAGAGGGAAAATGAGACATTGCACCATTTGGTTGCCCTGAAGGCTAGCCCAGTCTTCCCAAATTTGGGGGCAAATGTCTCAGGTGATAAAAAGGGGAGGTCAATAGAAGATGCAGGGGAGGGTTTTGTAGTACAACTCACTTTGAATGGTAAGGAAAATAATATCCTTGTGATTAAGGCATATTAGCATTGTTAAGACTTGGCTCCTATTCCCAGCTGTGCCACAACCCTCCTGTGTGCAGAGTCACCTGCTCTCCTCCCTGGGCTCCTCGCCTCGAATGTGCAAAGCCCAATCCCCAGCAGCATGCCTAAGGAAGGGCTTTGGCCAGGGAGCCTCAGCGATTGCCACGGATGCTGCAGGACAGCAATATCTTGCTCAAGATTTAGGATTTTTATTTTTTTTTTCTTCTTCAGCATTTGCCATTTTTTTTGTCTGCAAGAGGTGAAGGTGGAAGATGCCAAGTGCCTTCTCCCCACCAGCCCTGCTCAGCACAGGTAGGTGACGGTGAGTCCCCTCCAGCAGCTGGTCCAGCAAGGTGGGTACATGGGCAGGCTTACTGGGGAGACAGAGTCCAAGCTGGGCAGCAAGCCAGAGCCACCACCAGTGTTCAGTGACAGGGCACCTTTCTGGGTTCTGCCTCTGCTACAGCAAGGGGGAAAGGCAGGAGGCAGGTTGCTGCTGGCGGTCACTGCCCCAACACACTCAGCAAGCGCAGAAGCCACCTGGGAGGAACAAGCCCCAAACCAGAATGCAGGAGCAATGAATTTCTTTACTCGTGCAAGACTTTAACGAACATTTAAATTTGATGTTCGAATGATTCATGGGATTAACATTATTCCCAACCAAGCAAATAGCTGAGTAGACCTAGCATTATCCTGTCGTAGGCACCATCAATTCAAATTTGGAGATTAAAAAATTACAGCCCTAAACCAGAGACAAATTCAAACATTTCTAGTGAAAAAGCCGGTAATATTTCCATGTCAAACTTGTGCCAAGGTTGCTGTGTTACAAGCAAAGTGGTTGTGGGCGCCCTGAGGATCCTTCTCAGTCTTCCTTGGGCTCCCAGCCCGAGCCTTCAGCTCCGCCTCATTTCAGCACAAACCCTCTGTCTCTGCTTGTTCTCACATTTTTCACATTACTCTCTGCTTTCCTTCTTTTAACCTAAACAATAACTTTGGAGGGAGGTTCATGCAGAAAAATATACTTTTTTTTTCCCCCAGCATTTTCAGCGGCAAGACATACTCACAAGGAAAATTATTTTTTAAGATAATTTTAACTTCTTTCATTTAAAAAGAAAAGCAACTGGTTCTCAGGTCCAGGAAAAAAAAAAAAAGTATTTTTCTAATGCAAAATATTTCCCAAAGCATTTTTTCTAAAGGAATTTTGATGGAGAAAACCACATTTCTCATTCAGCTCTTTTCTTCTGGTGACTTGACTTACTTCCCCACCACAGGCTGTAGCAGAGTAAAATCAAGTCACACAGAAGGATGAAGCATTGGCTTCACTACAACTGAAAAAAAAAAAACATACGCTGCTTTCCTGGTGAGCAGCTCAAATGCTGGATCAGCAGCAGCACTAGGCAGGACAGCAGCTGGGAAAACACTACCAGAGCACATCTCTCTGATGTACTTGGGTGGCTGCAAATGCTTTGGGGACACCCCAACCACATTTTGTACCATCTCTTATTCCTACCCAATGACTTCTGGACTACCAGTACAAGTATCACATCTCCCACCCTCATCACGCCATTTCAACACCCCCTGTTCCCACCTTTCCAGAGGTCAGTCGCTTTAGGAGGAGACACATCTCAAAGGCTTTGTGGACGCTGTTGACAAGTGGTGCAGCCCCACAGCAGCAGGTGCACATAGCCAACCAGTTATTTTAATTATTTCCACGACATAAAGAGCCTGCCCCCGCTATGTACTTCATTTGCTTCTAATGTCACTGGGTTGTAAAGCAGAAGTTTAAAGTAAAGTCAGCCAAAGGCAGCCACGCACCCCTGCACCTCTGGCTGACACCCCACTGGCAGCATCTCTTTCTGGGGTGGCTTCCTCGCTTCTTTCCCCCTGCTGTGGTCTCCTCTGATGCAACCCCTACCACCTCTCTTTATAGTCCCTATTTTTTATCAACATAGTGTAGTTGGGAGAGTGTATCAAGGCATTAGCGTACCACATATATTAATATGGTATTTAAGTAATTACATTTGTCTTCTGTTACCTACAGGCATGCACTCAGACAATAGCTCTGAATTTGTTCCTGTGGCTTTACAAATATTTAGTAAATCTGTCACTCCCCTCTTTTTTTACAACTCCCCAAATTACACTCGTGTCACTTATTCCCCTTGAGGGTCCATGCTAGCTTTCATTACTCTAGAAACTCAACTTTACATATAATCTGATTGTCCCAATCTCTTAAAGTCACTCTTCACCTAGAAAGAGTCACCTTCTGTGGCTGTCTCCCTCTTGGAGATGGCAACAGACATGGTTAGAGTTAATAAAGACACAGTTATTTAAAACCCCAGGCAGGCACAGGTATAGCTACTCACCCCCGGAATATCCCACTCAACAGCGTTATCTAGAAGCAAAGCCAAGGCTTATCTTCTTGTGGCTTCACCCTTTTGTGTAGGAAGGGCCTGGTCCCTCCTCAGTGCTTGAGATGGGAAGAATGGGAGCTCCCTGGGCTGCCAGTGCTGCCTGCTTTTATTTCTGCAGAGGTATTTTGCCAGCAAAGGATTACTTGAGTTTTCTCCAGCTTGGTTGGGAATAAATACACTTCACCTATGACTATAGATTTTGGTCACGAGGGTGAAGAAACCCTTCAGGGCACAGCAGTTGCTCCTCCTGATACAACCTCTCCTGTCACCGGGTTCTTGCTCAACCCTAATTGAAAGCAGTGCAAGTCTTTGATCAACGAGGTGAGCGCCATTAATAAGCGAGGGATTAAACAAAAGTCAGGAAGCCTTCCTAATTGAGGGAACCGGCAACAGCTTAGCTCCAGTTTGCTGGATCCAGCGCTCCGTCATGAGACTCCAAGCCAAAATACGCCAGCAGCGCCTGTCTGGGTTCCCCAGGGCTGGGGCACAGGAAGCACCCATGGCCTCTGCACTGGAGGCTGCGGCAAGGCGTGCTCCCTGGGCAACCTTAAAAATACAACTTTCCTGGCACACTTGGCTCTTCCTGCTCATGTGATGCCTGTGAAACCAGTGTGACGATGCCCAGCGGGTGATCTTACAGAAAGGGGAGGTAGCATTTATTCATAAAATCGCTACAGAAGCTTATTTTACCTGCTCCTACTCCCACACTCAAAGACATGTGTGCCCCAGGCACCTGCCCAGGGCCGCCCACGCACAGCACGGAGGAGGAGTGGCTCCAGCGGCCGTGTCCTCCCTGTGTCTCCCCAGGTGCTTCTTGGCCAGCAGTGGCAAATTAATCTTTGATCAGATCATTCCTGCCCATGCGAGCCATTGCTGTTACTTTCCCAGTGCAGCAACAACAAATAAGGATCAGCAGGTGCCCTGCATTGTGCTGGCAATCACCCAATTGCCATTGCAGTGGGGTGAGGGCGAGCACAGGTACAAAACCCCATGGTGCAGGAACCTCTGCAACATGATAGCAATGGTAGAGGGAGCTTATTTGTGTTTATGCCTACTTATTTTCTACTGCATCTCTGAATGACCATTAGCCATCAACCACAGCAGCCCTACAGTGCAGTTCCTGACCTGCAGTCACCACCAGGTTCATGATTTCACTAAGATCAGAGCCCTGAATTTGTCACATTCACCATCTCCCTCAAGTCATAAAACTTCTCCTCTGCCACGCTTCAAAATTACTTTGCTCTTACTAGCTGCTATGAAGGAAGTTAACTCTGTCCCAGCTGAAACCAGGACACACACAAAGCAAGTGAAGGATGGTGGACACTCAGTGAACACGCCCCAGCTTCCTTCACCGCCTCACGCTTATCTTCTGCCCTGAAGCGGGGCTGCTTAAACCTCCTTTTTTTCCAGTGGCCAAGACATACCCTGACACGCTTTAAGGAAGGAAAATGGTGACTTGCGCAGCCCTTGGTTCAAAGCAGCACCGAGGCCTCGGTGTGGTCCAGGGGCCAGGCAGCTACCAAGTCTCCCACTGCACACACGGGGCATAGCAGACACAAGCAGATCCAGCAGAGAGAAACTAACTCCTACAGGCTTGCAGAGACACACTGGAAAACCACAATGTACCAATTCTTGGAGCTACCTGCAGAGAAAATGCACAGCCTCAGGCTCTCAACTGTTGGTGGGTTACACTCACGCAGCCAGACAGAGCCAAGCAGCTATTCCACCTGCAGCTGCAGGTACACAAACATGGGAACATGTAACACGCCAAGAGCAAAATCTGTAGTTTATAAACCACCTGAGCTGCATCACAGTTGTTTCAGCACATACAGGCCTGAAGTTATCAGCAGAAGAGCAATCCAGTGAATAAGCTTGCCATTTACAACAGGTACTGTGAAGAAACTACAATAAAACTTCCCTTTCCCTCACATTCGTAGAAGCAGTGGCCACTTGGGCATGCGGGCCCCTCTTGCCTCTCTGGCTGCTCTGGGGGGGTTTGTTCCAGCAGAAGGTATGCGCAAGTAGTGCTTTCTTTTAAACACCAATGGCCAAGAATGCTTGCTTTCCTGTCATCAGGGATCTCCCCAGAACAGGCTGAGATCTTCAGAGGGTGGACAAAGATATGGTTCTTGATCCCAAAAGTTTCGTTTTATATTTAACAAAATGAGCAACATAATGGCATGCGTTGGGGAGAGATGGTGATCGACTCTAGCACAACCACAGCTGGGGCCTTAAAAATATAATGTAAAAGGGAAGCTGCAGACACACAGTAATCAGCATTAATGTTTCCGTTATTGAGAACATTGTGGGAAAAATGAAATTCCAGTAAAAGCGGTGGTAAGATCACAAATTGATATTTTATGAGCAATTTTGAAAATACGTAAAAGAGACACTACAAGTAGTTTAATCAGTAAATCAATATAGCACAAGCTGCAAATGGGATGGTAGAATAAAAACAATAACAAGAAAAGATATTAAAACATTATTTAATCATAAAAGAAAATTACAGTATTCAGTAGTTTATTAAGGTGAGAATCTTTTTAGCACAACAGGAAAAGCACCATCAGATATTTAAAGTAATAGAGTTTCAAGGTGGAAAAAAAAAAGATCAGTTTTAAAATATTCCATGTATTTCAGCAGCTTTTCATCCTTCCCTGATGAGATATTATAATTGTGTTATGGTTTCAAAGCAAAATATGTTCAACACCAGAATAAGACCTTCTGACTCGTCTTGCTTACTTCAGTCTTCTCTAATCCGTGCTGCAGAGTGTATCTTTAACCTGCAAACGGATATGGTGGGACTCCTTTCACTCCTAGCCCAGTTATCTATTAAAAAAGAGAGGGGGGAAAAAAAAAAGTAAGTGTGTTAATTCACCACTATCAGACATTTTATTTTCTTTCACAAACAAACATGCTTTAATTTAGAAAAGGACTGTGTCCTCCAACTTGATATTTTGTATACAGCAGCTCTTCACAGACAGGAACCTCTTTTCTCTAAAGCTCGGTAGTCACAGGCCAGAGTCCATTCCCCAGAAGCCTCTTCTCAGATACTACTAAGCCTTAATTCTGCAGTTCACAATGTAGCCTTTGGTATGCATACGCATGGAAGAGCAGGGCTTTAAAACAAAAGCCAAGGTGATGAATTTTTAAAGAGATAATTTAGTTATAACTAACTAGAAAGTAAATAAAAAGCAGATGCTTTTATCCGCCACTGATTAAGACACAAGAAGTATTTACACATTCTTTCCACAATAAATAGAAAACTGGAACTGTGTTGGGAGGGGGAGCAGTAGAAAGATAAACAGAAAATTTGCAGTATCAGCATTGTTACAAATTTTAAACCCAAAAGTATTTTCACATCTCTGAATACATTTGACTTTCTCATCCTGCAACAGGAACTGAAAATACCAACAATAGCTTAACATATGGGACTAATGTTCTAACAGCCACCCTCTTCCTTCTTCCCACCACTACAACTGGTTTGCTACCTGAAAAATGCAGGAGGGAAAAAAATGGCATTCTAAAATGACAGGAAAAAGTATCATTCACCTTGAAAACCCCACCAGCCTGCGGTTGCCGTGAAAGCCACTCTTTATCCATCCCGTCACTGGCAGAAGTCACATACATTTCTGAATAATCCTTTCCTCCGAAACAGCAGGAAGTTGTCTTGTCAACAGGAAGTTTCACAGTCTGGAGTCTTTTTCCTGGAGAAAAAATGCATGCCATTTCCTGGTTGTCTACTTATGACATGAAATTTAAACAAATTATTGCAAATAACCGGCATGGAGCCAAGTGTGCCACAAAAGCAGGTACCAGGGCAGGGGGAGGTCCCATGGTGAGTTTCAGCATACTGATGAGCACCATGACAGGGAGAAACCAGACTTATGTAAGCCGTGTTGTTGATGATGCATCATTTGACAAGTTTCATTCTCAGTTATCACATACAAATCCCACCCTCGATGCCAGCCTGTCCTCTAATTAAATGCTAACAACCACGGCACAGACATCTGTATCAGAGCTCATCATCTAGGCTGACCGTGTGGTCAATGGAAATGGGATGCAATTCCTCCCCAAAATAGGTCACCAGAATCACGCCCTAGACCTGCTGACTTACCTACTTTTAACTACAAAGGAAGCCTGGAGCGAGCAGAACTCGTGCAGCTCTACTGAAGCGTACCTCGTGATACACCTCTGCTGCCTGCAGTTAAGGAAGATTAATTCCTAGAAGTTTTTCCTGAAATTTCAATAGCCTTTCAAATCAAGCTTGCATAGATTAGGGATCATGGGACATGTCTGAAGTTTACAAGAAACTAGTGCTACCATAAATATATTACACATTTTTAATACCAACAAATAGCAACTGTCCTGATGACAGTAGTAAACAGGTTGCCTCCAGCCTTAACCAGAAGGCTGTCAAGACACCTTACAGCAGGTTTTTCTAAAATTTCTCCTAATTCTGGTTAATAAGTACTTATACTCATCATGCCTACTTTACTTACCTACAATTGAATTTCTCTTTCTAGAAGTACGCTAAAGCACATGCGTGTCCTTACAAAATATGCAATTTCCCTTGTCCCTCATTTGCAGGTATAAAGGGCTTGGTCCCCTTTACAGTAACTAACTGTTTAGCCATGTGTTGAAATAGCAGGAGAGTAACTCTGATGTTGGGAACCTTACAAGGAGAAAGAAAAAGTGGAAAGTTTGGTCCATTTAAAACCTATGAGAAGTTTTTGGTCAACATCAATGTGGGGCACCATTTCCCAGGAGGTGCTTATCAAAGCAAGCACCTGTTTTCCCTTTTCTGTGCTCTAAAACCTTTTCCCTCACCCAACAAACTATGCTTTGGTCCCTTGCAGCACTGCAATGAACTGACAAAAGCACACATCAAATGAGTCCACCTGTACCACATCACTAAGCTGGGCACAGGGACAGGCATAGGTCAAAACAGTGACACATTAAGCTGTTGGTGCAGTCCTGGCACAATTTTCACCCACCTAGTTGGGTATGTTGCTCCCCAGAGACAGTCTGGGCTCTGCTTTGGTGTGGGAAGACAGCCTGGCTGTGCAAAATAAGCTACAATATGCCATATGATGCAGGACTAAAGGACATTCCCTCACTCATTTTACTTGCTAGTATAGATATAACCAGTACATCCAGAGAACTGGACTAAGAAAGATGAGCAGAATTGTCTTTGTTTCACCAAAAACCCTGACACAAGGGCTGGATACTTTCAAACTCTCTTTCAATCCCCCAAAAAATAAAGGAAAAAAGCAAGTGAGCGGCGGTGAAAGAGCCTCTTGTATGTAACAGCCTGGAAAGTTTGAGCACTCTTGGATTCTTGATGCTGTATAATAAATTTATTTGGCACACATTTGGACCCACAATGGCCAAATTAAAAATCAAAATCAAAGTAAAAAAAAATAATCAAAATCAGCGCAATGGCATTTAGGCTGTCAGAGATTATGTGCGTGTCAGGTTACTTGTTACTTCCCCGAGAAGAGCAGATTCTTCAAAATATCCAGAAAACTGGAAGAGAAGAAGTCCTGTCTGTTGCCTGGGAGCGACAAGTACCAATATGAGTCCCAAGACAACACTCCTGCCAACTGGCTCTAGGAGAACTTTGCGGTTATCCAGTCAGCTGGCAGTGGAAGGATTACAGGGCTACATGGTGGCTTACAAAATGCTCCCAAGGACACCCTAGAAATTGGCTGACACCAAGTCTCAGAGAAAATGAGTAGGGACGGCATCAAAAGGGAGAAAACATGCACTGTAGAAGATGCATGAGCACAGAGACAGGGGAAGAGACCTTGACTATACTTGCAGAGTGGTCTCAGCAGATAATGGCCCAGAAGACACTGTTTACAAAGCTAAAATAAGCAATGTCTTCCTAGAGATGCAAGAAAATCTGTGCCTAGATGCTCTGAAATCCACCTGAAGTAGTCATCTATGCTCGGTTTCTGTAGAAGAGAGAAACTTAGCAAATCTTTTAGATCCTGTACAAAGGCTATAAAATGCATTCATTAGGAAGAATGGGAAAATATTAATTCCTAATTAAAGTACATTATTGCATTAAACTAGTAGGTCACTCAGTGACTGGAAGATAAGACAAGACTTGGCAACGTACAAGTTAGACATCCCTTTCGAGCCCTTCGCAAATCCAGTGGGATCAGTTGTCACAGCCTTTCCCCATAGCACATCCTGAACCTAAAGGCAGCAGCTATCTAAGCTAAAGAAGCCTAGACCTGAAAAGCTGCTTCACCCTGAACCTCAAAACCTTCCCTTTTCTGGGTCATCTCCCTATAATAGTTACAATTCACTCAGAATTCAGCAAATTTCAGATTTTAAATATTACTTTAGATAGTGCAGAGAGGGCAGATAAGCAGGAGATATTAACGAAGACAGTGGCTGTTCCCGACATTGACACTTAACCTGTGAAACTTCCTGCTACTGCTTGCTGCCAGTGCTGGGAGTTTTACGTGGGCGAAGGGAGACAGAACAAGTTCACAGAAACTTGAAAATCCATTGGCAGTTACTGATACATCAAAATCACATCCTGCTCTAAAAGCCCCTGGGCTGAGCATAGTTGAAAGCTGGGAATGCACTAGGGTTATGCACTCTGCTTTATCTATTCTTACAGTCTCCCTAGGCATCTGCTTATGGACACTATTCCCATTAACTTTCCCTTAAGAAAACACCTCCAAAAGGGAGGAGGAAAGAGAAAACATGACAAAAAGCAAGAAGGGGAAGGCCAGAGAAGAAAAAGATAGAAACAGTGACCAGAGGGGGAAAAATGGCAAGAGTCCACTGATCCAGGAGGGCACTCAAAGGGCTGTCAGAGGTCGTCAAGAAGTGCTCTGCCCACCAAAGGGGGAGGATGTGGGATCAGAAACAGGTCCCAGAGCTGCTGGGATCTCCCAGCTGGAGCTTCCTCCTCCTGCAGTTGAGGTGCAGACTCTGCAGGACAGGAGGAAGTCCTGCAGGTTGGCAAGACCTTGGATGGGTACAAATCAAAAGGTGAGGTGAAAAGCATAGCCTGAACCTCAAGTAAGAGGTTCCAGCAGAGTCAGAAGAGAGGCAGTGGCCTGACCCATCTGGTGCACGCATATGCCAGGGTCTGCCGTGCACTGCAGAAGCAGCACGCGTCAAGGGACATTGGCATCCCTGAATCTGCAGCCCCGCAAAACACCAAAACTTCTGTTAGGGCTGGACATGGGTTCAAGAGACCCCAGATGCAACCCAGTGCAGTTGTTGTTCCTATGCTGCATGTCGTAAAGCTGTGCTGTCTGGTATCTGTCAAAATCACGCTCCCATTCTCACCAACTGGTCCCTTGCAGACAGTGTGGTTCAGTCTCTCTGAAGTGCTTCACAAGTGCTTTTTACCCAGACTAAACCATGCCTGGCAGACCACCAAAGTCCAAATGAGTGTAGCAACACATGACAGACTCAGACAATGGGCACACCCAAGATGTTACTGTGGGAATTATAAAGTGCTGTGGAATTCATTAAATATTTTTTATTATTTCAATTGCAAAAATTATCACATAAATAATTTTCAACAATAAAAAAATGTCGCTGGCATCAATGTCATGTGGGGCTTAACCTCAGTAGGCTGCCCAAAATAATACACCATGCTGAAGAAACAAGACAAAAAAAGAGATTAAGAAATCTTTGCCGTTTCATGGCTTATTCATTTTCTTCCACGTCATTTGTCTATAAGGTAAATGCCGATCTTAAGTTTGGAGGATGCATGAGGATGCCCACTCAAATGATTTGCAAATCTAACGTTAATCCCCTCAGCAGCTTTAAGTTTTTCAACACAACAGAGGCTGGGAACAAAGGAGACTTATTTACAAAGCTAACTTTTGTTAGCAGGGACATATAATTGCTTTAAAATAAAAAGTAATGTTTTAAAAAGAGCAGATATACCATTTCTGTGAGGGGAAAAAACCCACCTCTCATTCTTTGCTTTTGTTTCTTCAGATTTTGTGGGGTTTTGGGGTTTTTTTGTTTGGTTGTTTTTTGTTTGTTTTTGTCTTTTTCTTTTTTTTTTTTAACACAGAATTGTGGTCCACCCTTTGCAAGGACTTACCTGTCTCAGGGTCAAGACGAATCACTCTCCCACCATCATAACAAGCTACCCAGAGTTTGCCTTCTGTATCAATGCACATCCCATCAGGAATGCTTTCTTCTTTTTCCAGTCTGTATATACTCCTACGGTTGCCTGCAGGGTAGAAAAACCACAACAAGCCTAAGTAAGATAGTTGTTAAAATTTTTATCAGTCACAGCCCAGCAGAGTTATTCGTACTATTATTTTCAAAAGCTATGCTGAAGTCCTGAGTTCTTTGGTGTGAAAGAAATAGATCGCATCTGCTGCCTTGTTCGTTTCCCAAGACAGTTGTTTCTGAGCATGAAAGCCTGTAGATCTAGTTCCTATCCATTGAAAATATAATCCCTTTTTCTGGTGTTCTCTTCTAGTGCACAGCTCATGCTTCCTACTTACAATATTAAATGAATAACTGAATAAATTAATATTATATATATTCAGAAAATTAATTACTTGTTCTAAAAGCAGTTTGGATCATTTCCAGAATGGGTTGCTTCCAGTTGGAGAACTGGAGACTTTTCCAACAGATTGCTGGAACGTGCCAATAATCACTGTTCCAATACAAAACTGACCTCCAAACATATAAACTGAGAGTTTATACAAACACAGAGTTAGGAAAAGCATCAACTTCAAAGGCATACTGTCAACCTAAAAACAAACAGCTCTATCTGAACTTTTATCCACTGTTATTAAAGAAAATTAAAACCAACTTTCCAACATTGTTTATTTTATGCTCTTACAACTTCAATGTTTCTCATATGTAGCAATATTTTTAATGAGTTTCTTTTGTGCTCCTGGGGGTTGCTGGTTTGCCCGCAGAAAGAGAGCGAGCAAGCACTGGTGAGAAAGAACCACCCTATTTCCTAAAGAAAAATTCAATTGTAAGCTATAGCAGAGCAACATCAAGACAAGATGCTATACCTAAAATTACTTTTAAATTCAAGGTCTTACAACTAAATATCAACTCGACTGGGTTCTTTCAAAGAAAAATACTGCAGTCCATGTACTCAAAAGCAAATTATTTCTCCAAATCACATTAATTTTTTTTTTTTGCCCAAGCTTGTAGAAGCCCTTAAGGGGTTGTTTTGTTTTAAATAAATGAAGGAAGGAGTTACTGCTTTCCAGTTGTTGCTTAGCTCTGTCTGCAGAATCTTCATTTAAGAGTTTATATTTTAAAAAAATAAAATGGAGTGAAAAAAATCTAGAGAAGCTAGCAGAGGCTTTCCACAAGACTATAAGCTTTCTGTTACCTTGCCTATGCTGTCAGTAATAAGAAACAGAATGCAGACACAGAAACCTAGGCATACAAGAAAAACTTTCCCCTTTTTACACAGGAAGATCAGATACACATTGTGTTTAGTAACTGTAACCCAGATTACTACTCAAACTCTGCCACACAATTTAAATACTTTATAATATTACCAACAGCCTCTGACTAGTCTGAGCCAGAAGCCTACACAGGTGCAGATGAACGTTAATATGGGTTCTGTTGTTTTGTTCTAATGAAGTTTCTGAAGAAGCGCTCCCAAAGCTCTGATCATCTCTCCATAATAACCAGAATGGAAACAAACATCACCATCTTTAGCCACGAACAATTATTTCAGAATACAACAATTCATACCAATTTTTCCAGTTTGGAGGTCATAATCAAAGGCATCCACAGAGTAGGTCAAGCTGTCAATGTAAAAGAAGGTTTTATGATCCAGCGACCAGTCCAGCCCATTAGAAATGTCCACCTGATCAAAGTGCTTCACTACTGAGTGGTCGGAGAAGAGTGTGTACAGAGAGCCCTGGTGCCTTTCCAGCACGGCAGGTCGAATCTCTTCAGCCATCGTACCTGTGCAGAGCCAAAGGGGAGAAAGCAGGTTCAGACTGACTACGTTTGGTGGCAGCCCCTCGCTGGGATGACGACCACACCACCAACGTAGAAGGGAGCAGTGCAGGGGCTGCAGAAATTCAGGGAAGAAACCAAGTTAAAAGCAAAAGAGAAAGGTAGAATTCAAAAGTGCTTGCTTTTATCAGAAGATGACAAAACACAGCCTTTGGGGTTCTTTCATTGAACCGTGGCAGGAATGGTGTGCAGCATGATTTCTGCAAAACATTTTATTCACTCATTCAAATGTTAAGAAAGGTGTGGTCAGCATTTAACTTCCCACAAATCTTAACGTCTTGTAGAGCAGAGAGACTGGAAAAAAAATTCCTCCTCCCTCAGAATGTGTCTTACTAAAGCCTCTTCAAAAACAAATCTCATCACTGTGGCTGGAAGTTGGCAGCTGAGACTAGCTCTTGAGAGGCTGGGTAAAAGCAAGTTAAGGTAAGCCTGGGGACCCAACTACAGGGCAGATGCACAGAATGGTGTTTCAAAAACCAGGAAGACAGGATCACGGGATGGCTGAGGCTGGAGGGCACTTCTGGAGATCACCTGGGCCCACCTCCTGCTCAGAGCAGGGTCAGCCACCACGGGTTGCTCAGGGCAGTGGTTGCGTCTTGAGTATCTCCATGGAAGGGGATCCCACAGCCTCTCTGGACAACCTGCTCCACTGTTTGATCATCCTCAGTAAGAGTTTTCTTACATTTAAGCAGAATTTCCAGAATTTTGGTTTGTAACCATTGCCTCTGGTCCTGTCGCCGAGCACCAATGAGCAGAGCCTGGCTCCATCTTCTTTACTGTCCCCCACTCGGGTACTTATACACACAGATAAGATCCCCCTGAGCCTTCTCCTCTCCAGGCTGAACAGTCACTGTTTTAGAAACACCATCTGTAAATTCTGATTTATGAAGAACAAACCCCACGATATCATAAATTTCTTGCTGGAAAAGTATTTTCTGTTGGCCCCCTGCCAGTATCCAAAACAAGCACGCCAACAGGGAGGAGACAAGGCCAGCGTCTTAAACTAGGCAAGCTTTGAATAGTGGGGCTCTTTTTAAAAAAATAGTTCTGATTAGATGGTGTCCAGGTGATACAATCAGATTTGTAAATGGGATTAAACTCTGCCTAAAGACAACAACACAAAAAAATCCCCACCATTTGACTATGAACGAACATTTGCCGCATCTACAACTGATCACTGCATGTTGTCATCACAAACTAAGGGAGCAGCAGAAAGAAGGAACTGCCTGCAGCATACCTGCAAAATACCTCCCTGCAGGATCTACTTTCCCATCATTGAATCGGTTGTTTGGTTTATCCTTGTCAACATGAGTAATGGTGGTTACCAGCTGCTCTTTCCATTTCAAAGCAGCAAACCTGGTTCCCAGGGTGATGACGTAATCCCCAGATTTCCGGAGAGCCACGGAGCTCACAGGAGCATCTAGAAACAGAGTGAAATGGAAAAAAGGTATGTGCTATGGAGAGACATTTCTTTTCTACCCACTTTAGATGTGCGAGCAGTCACACCAAACTCAGTGATACCACAGGCAAGAGAAACAACCTGTTTTCTACCAACAAAACTGATGTTTAAATACATAGAAATAGATCCTTTCACAAAAAAAAAAAAAAAAAAAAGGCATACTTAACACACACAGAAAATGGCTACAAAGATAATCACCTGTTTGGGACATATAAACTCAGGGAACATGAGTATGACCATGGCTTCATTACCAGCACCTGGTTCTGCTAGGTGCTTTAACAGAACATAAAAAGGGGGACAGATACAGGCACATATTTTTTATGACGCGTTACTGTGTGGGTTCCCCTCTCCCCAAAGGAAAAATTAATTGCAGAAGAGCTCTGTAGCAACTGTGTTTGTTTAGCCCAGCTCCTGCATAAATCATCCCTGCATGGCCATTTAGTCACAACTCATGGAGATAGAGAGTATCTCTGCACTGGGACAGGTCACACTGGGCAGGAGAGCCACCCCTCTGCATCACACTCTGCCATGCAGTTCAGACATGCCTCCAGCAGCACAAAAAACACACCAAGGAGTAGCAGAGCTTTCCAAGAGTTAAAGCAAAATAGAAAATTAGTAAATGCTCCATGGTTAGTTTATACTTATTTGAGCTATTATGCTGCAAAACCTCAATTGCAGGTTATTATAAAGGAATTACAAAAAAACAAAACAAAACAAAACAAAAAAACCCACCACCAAAACCAAACCAAACAGATAAATGACTATGAAGATAACACTTCTGTAAAAGCCAGGCACAATATAAAGAATAATAGAATAATAGCTTTAAACAGGGCAATGGTATCTGGGATAGTATTTAACAGACAAGACTTAGGAACATGCATAGGACTAAGAGACAACTTTCTAATTTAAAAATAAAACATTTACTGTATTTATAGCTTTGGAGAGTTACAATTAGGTAATATTTTCACAAACACTTGCAACTACCACCAGCCACTACTGTTGCCAAGAGGAGCTGCTCCTTTCTGGCTGCTTGTGCTTGTCTCACGGCACTCCCAGCTTTTGCAGCCCCAGCAGCGACACCACTGTGCTAGAAATCCAAATGCCATCTGTCCCCAACACCCAAGATGCACACCTGATTTCAAGCTCAACTCAAGCAACACCTTCACCTAGAGACGTGTGACCGCACTGCTGAGGCTGCTGGTGGTCTGGGCTCGTGTATATACCCTGGGCCAGTGGGTGACACTTTTCCTTCCCGTGACAGCACAGAGAGAGTCCCCTCAGCCGTGCCTGGCACCCGCCAAAGGAACTCATTGTGTTGCTCTTCTGATTGCCAGCAACCACGCCAACCAGAGTGCTTTTCTGCCTGCACCAGCAGCAGGGCCTTCATCAGCAGAGTGTGGGAACACAACTCTCCATTTGCATTCCCTGCAAAACACCTGGGGCCGTGGCCCACAGGAGCCCATCCACCCAGGCAGCCCCCTAGGGCCTCTCTCCCACCCTGGGGGGAGATCAGTCCCCAGACACAGCAGCCTGTGTACCCCTGCCTGCCTGTCCCCCCAGTGCCCCTACAGCCACAAGAGCGGCCCCATACCTTCCGAACAGAGCACCCCAAGAGAAAGGCATTTATCAGGCTAGAGAGACGGATGCAGCCACCCTGCTCTTCACTGCACACATACAGCAGGAGCGAGTGTCTCAGTCCGCAGCCATCCCCATCCCCAAGGGCTTTGTTAAACAACATCCACAGGAACTGATTTATATGCAGCACCATTTTATGCCAAACAGAAAACTGACCATAAGGTCTCCCCCCCTATAGTTATGCATGTAGTGGTGTTTTCCCTGGGGAGCTGAAACGGGCATTTGAAGTCATTGCTAAGTGTGGGGTTGTCATAATTCTCTATAAGCTTCAGTAATGGGTAATTTCTCACTCAGTTTCCACTTTGGACAACAACCCGCTATTTTAATCACATACCACTCTTCGGCTGTTCCGGGTGGTTTTTTTGCCTTTTGATCATGGTGTTCCCAAAGGCACAGCTATTAATTATAACCATTTTATTACTAATTTGAGGAAACAAAACAAAGTTGTGTTTGGTTTTTTGGGCTTTGTTGTTTTTTTTTTTTTCTTTAAAAAAGTAGCTACTTCAGCCACTATCCTTTCTACATCTCCACAGAGGCCACATGCAAAACATTGTATCTATGAGAGTAGGTCCAAACTGGGGGGGAGGGAGGAAGAAGCACACTCCCTTGGTTAAGGTAAGAGGAAATAAGTTTGGGAAGCAATGTTTCCAAAATTAGCATCGGGCCTTCTCTCATCTTAAAACTGGTAACTACAGTAATTGGAAGGGCAGATCAGCCCAGATCAATTTACTATGAATAACGGAACAGCTCATGGGTGGGCAAAAGTAAGTGATTTTCACCAAGTGTTACTGAACATGAGAGAGTAATAAATATGAGTACTTCAACTGCTTAAGGAGCTGTCTTTAGACAGACAAATGTTTACATTATCACATCCAGAAGTAAATCTGCAACTCTTACTTTATAAGAGATAGCACATCCCTTCCTCTCTGGAATAAATACTTAAACCATCAAGACTCTAGCTGGTGACACTGTTACCTTAAAAAAATATAATCATAGAATCATAGAATGGTTAAGAGTTGGAAAGGACCTTAAAGATCATTGAGTTCCAACCCCACTGCCATGGGCAGGGACACCTTCCACTAGATCAGGTTGCTCAAAGCAATCATCTTAAATCACTATGGTAAATCTGCTTCCCATAAATAATGTATTATGGGCATTGCTCATTCAAATCAGTAACAAAAATCTCACAGATATCAACAGCAAAAATTTACCTCTAGGACAAAGAGGGAACAAAAGAGAGTTATGAACAACTTATAGGAAAGAGAAGTAGATCAAATGTCACCCAATACCACAAAATCATACTAAAAGCTCTCAGGACTAAGTCTGGCTGGTATCCAGTGGCTGCGCATAGCACAAGCCCCAGTGTCTTCCTTGGCCTGGAAAAATCAGCTTTTAGGGAAAACTCTCCAGAAGATGAGCACCAAGCAGCTGTTTGAGGGACATAGCCCCCACCCCTACAGGAGCCCACGGTCAGCAGGGACGCAGCACCCCACAGGGCTCAGAAGTCCAAGCCGAGGAGTTATTCCAGCTGCTCCTTACCCACGGAGACGGTCTGCGCCTGCCCGCCGCGGGCGCTCCAGCGGCACACCTTCCTGCCCGTGATGTCCACGAACACCAGCGCGCCCTCCTGCTCGTCCCCCACCGCCAACTCCCCGAGCCGGCAGGACTCGCTGGTGATGCACTCGATCTTAACGGACGACATTCCTGTAGGAAAAATCATTTCACGTTGTACGTCCGTCTGTCAAGAGCAAACGCGTATAAAAACCCACCCCCGGGTCGTTTGTGCCCGCGGCCGGTTGGGAGACGCGTTTCCGCTCCCGAAGGGTTTTACCTGTGAAGCGCACTGAGCAACGGCGCTTATTTG